>NW_027140250.1:12619198-12768109 GCF_036365525.1 Heterodontus francisci | reverse complement strand
TACAATGTACAACAGACAATGAACATTTTTACTATTAAATTGAAGTCAAGTGAAGTAAATAAATTCATCCGCAGTGATTCAGAGAAGGAGATGCCAACGTGTCAGCAGCAAATTCAGTTCAGCTGCAAGAACTTTGCAGCAGCATGACGGTCACACAAGGAAATAATACAACAACAGTGATGACCATTAAAAATACTGAAATCCAAGTTAAACTGAGACACGATGTTGAGGAAGGAAGAAACTACTGCCTCCTCGTAACACTGAGACTTTTAGCTGTGTCATTATAAATCACCAAAATTAGTTTTATGAGGTAATACTCCAAGACAGGTTTGTTTAACAAAGTGAAACTTTTAACAACTCCTGATGGGCTGCTAATTGTTCTTAAACAATGCTTGGACCACATCTAGGTTGCTGTGTATAGTTTTGGTCTCCTTAAGGAGAGTATGCATGCATTGAGGGCAGTTCAGAGAAGGATCACGATTCGAGTCCTGGGGTGAAGGGCTGTCTTGATGGGAAAGGTTGAACAGGTGGGGCCGATGCTCTTTTGAGTTTAGAAGTATGAGAGAAGTATTGAAACATGCAAACGTCTGAGGGAGCTTGACCGGTGGATGGCAAGAGGAAGTTTTCCCTCGAGGGGGAATGCGTAACTAGGCGGCATAGGTCGAGCATTTCAGAAGGAGATAAGGAGGAATTTGTTTTCTAAAAGGGTGATGAATCGTTGGAATTCTCGAGCCCAGAGAGCTGTGGAGGCTGATCCATTGATTATATTCAGTCTATGATGGAGAGAATTTTGAACTATCGTGGATTTGATGGTGATGACGAAGAAGCAGGAAAGAGAATTTGAGGCCAAGATCAGATCAGGAATGATCTTATAGAAAAGCGAAAAAACTCGAGGGGCCGAATGGCCTACGCCTTCTCCTATTGCTTATATTCTTGCATACATAATCCTTGCATCTGATTCCAGTACAGTTAGATTTGACATTAACCGAATAAAACTCCAGGGTTTGATTAACAAAATCATGACAGACATAAAGAAACTCATACAAGTCCGAACATTTAGAATGTGAGGATATTGCATCATCCAACAACACATCCAGTAAAGAGAATAAACCAGTAATAATGCAAGGAATTGACTAACAGTGATCAAAGTTATTATGCAGCTGCTGCAGGACCAAATGAACAGAGACTTATGACAATCCGTCATTCAAATGATCAAAGTGAACAGACGGCTGTGTAAAACATACAGCGAGTAAAGCACTTTCAGATACAGCAATCAAATAATGCTAATTTACACCATTAACAACTGGAGAAAAAGCGGCTTACTGGAAACTCCAAAGGCTGAAAGAATCGGATAGCAAATACATCCTATCTTATGCATTATTTGATATTTAGCTTCTTTGTGAGGCATTGACCTGTGTTGGTCTGAGAATCAGAGCTCTGGCAGTCACTATGAACTGATCCATTCTAATAGACAGTGATTTATGCAGGGGATAAATCTCCAATGACATGGTTCCCCTGATCATTGCTATTAGTGGCAGTCAATTGAACAGCAACTTTGACTGCATTGCAAATAAAATAGTGCAGACAAAACAAACATCTCAAAATCCAGCTAATTATCTTCATCAAACCTTTGCCGGGGATAAGACTGAAAACGGTAATCATACAAGATTGATTCTACAATAATGCACAGCAGAGTTTACTGGTTTACAATAATTGCAATGATAATATTCATCTGTAACGATTCATTTATAAATGTCACCGATTTCTCCTCATCAGACATTGAATCCAAGGTCATAAGCAGTTAAAATGAGGAACTTTACAAGAAAACAATTTAATCCATGTGTGAGATTGCAGCTGATAACTTAGTGCAGGTGTCACCTGGAGAATGATACTCCTCTCTCTGTTATTTTTATTGCACATGTTTAGCAGTTTATTCCACTGCGGCTTCTGTAAAAATAGAACTGTGTCACTGCCGGACCATATCCCTCTGGTCACTCCTGACTGGCAACACGATCTAATACTTCCTTCCATCCAACACTGTGCTGTCCAAATCCATCCCTCAACAAGCCAGCTCGCCCAACACTGTCGCATTCACTGACCCTGATTAGATCTGAATCTGCCCAACAACTTACATTTAAAATTATCATTCCGAGTTAAGATCCCGTCTTGGCCTAAGCCATCATCATCTCTACACCCCTGCAAAACTGCATCAAAACTCATCCGTGATCGCTCCATCCCTCCGACATTGGCCGCTTATGGAAGGACTGCCCTTGCTTGGTTCTTAACTCACTGATCTGATCATAGCCAGAGAATCTCCAGCAATGGCTATTCCTCCCACTACCAACACTGTTCAATCACCAGTCGCTGAACTTACGATTTTGCATCCTCCTCTTCCACTTCTGCATTCTTCCCAACGGCAACAACGACAGACACGGGGTCATCTTCTACCTGTGTGTTGACAACACACAGCTCCAGCTCTCCACGATCATTCTCGTCCCTCCACTGCATTTGTGTGAGCAGAAAACAACTGTCAGTTTTGTGTGAGCTGTAGTTTTGTCCAGTTCAACGTACAGAACACCAAAGCAATCATATTTTGCTCGGCCATAAACACCACTGACCTCATTCTCCTTCGCAATTGTTGTATCAGGCAGAAAATTATGTTTTGTAACCTTTACCCTGTTCGTCCTTCCGATTTGAGCTTCCAATCTCATATCCCTTCCAAAATAAAGGATGTCTACATCTGCCTCCCTAAAATGACGGTCTCGATCCCTGTCTCAGCCCATCAGCCACTGATAAAACAAAAATTGGTCAACTCTACTTCCTCTCGGACAATCTGCCACCTCCTCATTCCTCTGACACTCGACTCTCGGTGGGACTTCCTTCCTTGTTTTCACAGTTATCCCTCTGATCAGATACAGAATCTCCAGTAATGGAATCTCCCCTCAACCCACATCAGCATTACCTTTGATGTTTCTCTTCATCCTCAATGATACATTTCCTTTGGAGCTTTCACCGGCAGGTGTGGGCCATAATTTTCCTTGTACACTGATGACATCCATAATCCCTCTCTCTCTCTGAAAGCTGCCCCTACTGCCTCTGTGTTATCAGACTATGTATCCAACATACTGCTTTGGATGGTCACAATTTTCCCCTATCAAACATCGAAAAGGATTAAATCCATTACCTCTCATCCCAGTCACAAACTGTCTATCCCAGCCACCAATTCCAATACACATGACGGCTTCTGGCTCCGAGTTCCACTCAGTGCACGAATTGTCCCCAAATTATGCTCCATACACATGTGTCCCTCGGTAAAGAGATCACCTCCTTCCACCTCGGCAGCACCTGCGACTCCACTCTTGTCTGAGCCCAACAGGCTGTGTAAATTCTCTTACCTTTTCGTTCCGCAGCTTTTCCAGGAGCACAGGCGTTGCGAGCGAGGAGTGAACAGCTGGGAAGTCAATTTCATCGGGAGTTTCGGTGGAGCAGGGACTGCTGGGTAAGTAGAAACCTATATATTTGGGCTGTGTAAATTCTCTTACCTTTTCGTTGTGTAGCTTTTCCAGGAGCACAGGCATTGCGAGCGAGGAGTGAACAGCTGGGAAGTCAATTTCATCGAGAGTTTCGGTGGAGCAGGGACTGCTGGGTAAATAGAAACCTATATATTTGGGCTGTTTCTGAACCCGAGACACTACACCTTTAGTGTCTCCCACCCGCCCGCCTCCTCTTACCAAAAAAAAAGGACTCGGTTGTGTGTAGGTAAGGTAAGGCTCTTTCTATTTCTCTTCTTGTTTTATCGTGTGATTGATTAAAAACTTGGGAATTTAGAATAGTGGGAATGGAGGTTAAGGCAGTTGAATGTTCCTCCTGCAGAATGTGGGAGGTAAGGGTCGCCAAGGGTGTCCCTGCTGACTGCATCTGCGGGAAGTGCACCCAGCTTCAGCTCCTCGAGGACCGCGTTTGGGAACTGGAGCTGGAGCTGGAGCTGGAGGAACTTCGGATCATTCGGGAAGCGGAGGGGATGATTGAGAGGAGTTATCGGGAGGCAGTCACACCTCAGGTAAAAGAAGAAGGTAGATGGGTTACCGTCAGGGGAAGGAGAGGGAACCAGCAGGCAGTGCAGGGATCCCCTGTGGCCGTTTCCCTCAACATCTGGTATATCGTTTTGGATACTGTTGGGGGAGACGACTTACCAGGGCTAGGCAATGGGATACAGGTCTCTGGCGCAGAGTCTGTCCCTGTTGCTCAGAAGGGAAGGGGTAAGAGGAGCAGAGCATTAGTCATTGGGGACTCAATAGTTAGGGGAACAGATAGGAGGTTTAGTGGGAACGAGAGAGACTCACGGTTGGTGTGTTGCCTCCCAGGTGCCAGGGTACGAGATGTCTCGGATCGTGTTTTTGGGATCCTCAAGGGGGAGGGGGAGCAGCCCCAAGTGGTGGTCCACATAGGCACCAACGACATAGGTAGGAAGACAGATTGGGATTTAAGGCAGAAATTCAGGGAGCTATGGTGGAAGCTTAGAGCGAGAACAAACAGAGTTGTTAACTTCTGGGTTGTTGCTCGTGCCACGTGGTAGCGAAGTGAGGAATAGGGTGAGAGAGGAGTTCAACACGTGGCTGCAGGGATGGTGAAGGAGGGAGGGTTTTGGTTTCCTGGATAATTGGGGCTCTTTCTGGGGCAGGTGGGATCTCTACAAACAGGATGGTCTTCACCTGAACCAGAGGGGTACCAATATCCTGGGCGGCAGATTTAGCTAGAGCTCTTCGGGGGGGTTTAAACTAATTCAGCAGGGGGATGGGAACCTAAATTGTAGTTCCAGTGTGCAGGATGTTAAGAGTAGTGAGGTCAGGGATAACGTTATAAGGACACAAGAGGGCACAGGCAAGCAAGAGCTTGGTTTAAAATGTATCTACTAATCATCAGCCTCAAGAAAACGAACATCATGGGGCAGGAAGTCAGAAATGCTCCATCCATCAATATTGGCAACCTCGCTCTGGAAGTGGTTCAAGAGTTCACCTACCTAGGCTCAACTATCATCAGTAACCTGTCTCTAGATGCAGAAATCAACAAGCGCATGGGTAAGGCTTCCACTGCTATGTCCAGACTGGCCAAGAGAGTGTGGGAAAATGGCGCACTGACACGGAACACAAAAGTCCGAGTGTATCAGGCCTGTGTCCTCAGTACCTTGCTCTACGGCAGCGAGGCCTGGACAACGTATGCCAGCCAAGAGCGACGTCTCAATTCATTCCATCTTCGCTGCCTTCGGAGAATCCTTGGCATCAGGTGGCAGGACTATATCTCCAACACAGAAGTCCTTGAAGCGGCCAACACCACCAGCTTATACACACTACTGAATCAGCGGCGCTTGAGATGGCTTGGCCATGTGAGCCGCATGGAAGATGGCAGGATCCCCAAAGAGACATTGTACTGCGAGCTCGTCACTGGTATCAGACACACCGGCCGTCCATGTCTCCGCGATAAAGACGTCTGCAAACGCGACATGAAATCGTGTGACATTGATCACAAGTCGAGGGAGTCAGTTGCCAGCATTCGCCAGAGATGGCGGGCAGCCATAAAGACAGGGCTAAATTGTGGCGAGTCGAAGAGACTTAGTAGTTGGCATGAAAAAAGACATAGGCGCAAGGGGAGAGCCAACTGTGCAACAGCCCCGACAAACAAATTTCTCTGCAGCACCTGTGGAAGAGCCTGTCACTCCGGAATTGGCCTTTATAGCCACTCCAGGCGCTGCTTCACAAACCACTGACCACCTCCAGGCGCGTATCCATTGTCTCTCCAGATAAGGAGGCCCAAAAGAACTTCAACGCCAGGAGCATCCGGAATAAGGTGGTTGAGCTTGCAGCATGGGTTGGTACCTGGGATCTCGGTGTTGTGGCCATTTCAGAGACATGGGTAGAGCAGGGACAGGAATGGATGTTGCGGGTTCCGGGATTTAGATGTTTCACTAAGAACAGAGAAGATGGTAAAAGAGGGGGGGGGGGGGGAGGTGTGGCATTGTTAATCGAGGAAAGTATTACAGCGGCAGAAAGGACGTTTGAGGACTCGTCTACTAAGGTAGTCTGGGCCGAGGTTAGAAACAGGAGAGGAGAGGTCACCCTGTTGGGAGTTTTCTGTAGACCTCCAAATAGTTCCAGAGATGTTGAGGAAAGGATAGCAAAGATGATTCTTGACAGGAGCGAGAGTAACAGGGTACTGGTTATGGGGGACTTTAACTTTCCAAATATTGACTGGAAATACTATAGTTCGAGTACTTTAGATGGGTCTGTTTTTGTCCAGTGTGTGCAGGAGGGTTTTCTGACACAGTATGTAGACAGGCCAACCAGGGGCGATGTCACATTGGATTTGGTACTGGGTCATGAACCCGGTCAGTTGTTAGGTTTAGAAGTTGGTGAGCACTTTGGTGACAGTGATCACAATTCGGTTAGGCTAACCTTAGCAATGGGCAGGGACAGGCATATACAGCAGGGCAAGAATTATAGCTGGGGGAAAGGAAATTATGATGCAATTAGGCAAGATTTAGGATGCGTAGGATGGGGAAGGAAACTGCAGGGGATGGGAACAATCGAAATGTGGAGCTTCTTCAAGGGGCAGCTACTGCGTGTCCTTGGTAAGTATGTACCTGTCAGGCAGGGAGGAAGTTGTCGAGCGAGGGAGCCGTGGTTTACTCAAGAAGTTGAAGCGCGTGTCAAGAGGAAGAAGAAGCCTTATGTTAGGATGAGACGTGAAGGCTCAGTTAGGGCGCTTGAGAGTTACAAGCTAGCCAGGAAGGATCTAAAGGGAGAGATAAGAAGAGCAAGGAGAGGACACGAGAAGTCATTGGCGGATAGGATCAAAGAAAACCCTAAGGCTTTCTATAGGTATATCAGGAATAAAAGAATGACTAGAGATAGGTTAGGGCCAATCAAGGATAGTAGTGGGAAGTTGTGTGTGGAATTGGAGGAGATAGGGGATGTGTTAAATGAATATTTTTCCGCAGTATTTACAGTGGAGACAGAAAATGTTGTCGAGGAGAATACTGAGATACAGACTACTAGACTAGATGGGATTGAGGTTCACAAGGAGGAGGTGTTATCAATTTTGGAAAGTGTGAAAATAGTTAAGTCCCTTGGGCCAGATGGGATTTATCCTAGGATTCTCTGGGAAGCCAGGGAGGAGATTGCAGAGCCTTTGTCCTTGATTTTTATGTCGTCATTGTCGACAGGAATAGTGCCGGAAGACTGGAGGATAGCAAATGTTGTCCCCTTGTTCAAGAAGGGGAGTAGAGACAGCCCTGGTAATTATAGACCTGTGAGCCTTACTTCGGTTGTGGGTAAAATGTTGGAAAAGGTTATAAGAGTTAGGATTTATAACAGTCTTGAAAAGAATAAGTTCATTAGAGATAGTCAGCACGGTTTTGTGACGGGTAGGTCGTGCCTCACAAACCTTATTGAGTTTTTTGACAAGGTGACCAAACAGGTGGATGAGGGTAAAGCCGTGGATGTGGTCTATATGGATTTCAGTAAGGCGTTTGATAAGGTTCCCCACGGTAGGCTATTGCAGAAAATACAGAAGTATGGGATTGAAGGTGAATTAGTGCTTTGGATCAGAAATTGGCTAGCTGAAAGAAGACAGAGGGTGGTGGTTGATGGCAAATGTTCATCCTGGAGTTTAGTTACTAGTGGTGTACCGGAAGGATCTGTTTTGGGGCCACTGCTGCTTGTCATTTTTATAAATGACCTGGAAGAGGGTGTAGAAGGGTGGTTGAGTAAATTTGCGGATGACACGAAGGTCGGTGGAGTTGTGGCTGGTGCCGAAGGATGTTGTCGGTTACAGAGGGACATAGATAGGCTGCAGAGCTGGGCTGAGAGATGGCAGATGGAGTTTAATGTGGAAAAGTGTGAGGTGATTCACTTCGGAAGGAGTAACAGGATTGCAGAATACTGGGCTAATGGGAAGATTCTTGGTAGTGTGGATGAGCAGAGAGATCTTGGTGTCCAGGTACATAAGTAACAGGGTAGTGGTTATGGGGGACTTTAACTTTCCAAATATTGACTGTAAATACTATAGTTCGAGTACTTTAGATGGGTCTGTTTTTGTCCAGTGTGTGCAGGAGGGTTTTCTGACACAGTATGTGGACAGGCCAACCAGGGGCGATGTCACATTGGATTTGGTACTGGGTAATGTACCCGGCCAGTTGTTAGATTTACAAGTTGGTGAGCACTTTGGTGACAGTGATCACAATTCAGTTAGGTTTACCTTAGCAATGGGCAGGGACAGGCAGTTGCCACCCAGGTTAATAGAGCTGTTAAGAAGGCATATGGTGTGTTAGCTTTTATTAGTAGGGGGATCGAGTTTTGGAGCCACGAGGTCATGCTGCAGCTGTACAGAACTCTGGTGCGGCCGCACCTGGAGTATTGCATGCAGTTCTGGTCACCGCATTATGGGAAGGATGTGGAAGCTTTGGAAAAGGTGCAGAGGAGATTTACTAGGATGTTGCCTGGTATGGAGGGAAGGTCTTACGAGGAAAGGCTGAGGGACTTGAGGTTGTTTTGGTTAGAGAGAAGGAGGAGAAGAGGTGACTTAATAGAGACATAGAACATAGAACATTACAGCGCAGAACAGGCCCTTTTGCCCTCGATGTTGCGCTGACCTGTGAAACCATCTGACCTGCACTATTCCATTTTCATCCATATGTCTATGCAATGACCACTTAAATGCCCTTAAAGTTTTCGTGTCCACTACTGTTGCAGGCAGGGCGTTCCACGCCCCTACTACTCTCTGTGCAAAAAAACTACCTCTGACATCTGTCCTATAACTATCACTTAGAAGATAATCAGAGGGTTGGACAGAGTGGATAGTGAGAGTCTTTTTCCTCGGATGGTGATGGCAAACACGAGGGGACATAGATTTAAGTTGAGGGGTGATAGATGTCGGACAGATGTCAGAGGAAGTTTCTTTACACAGAGAGTAGTAGGGGCGTGGAACGCCCTGCCTGCAACAGTAGTAGACTCGCCAACTTTAAGGGCATTTAAGTGGTCATTGGATAGACATATGGATGAAAATGGAATAGTGTAGGTCAGATGGTTTCACAGGTCGGCGCAACATCGAGGGCTGAAGGGCCTGCACTGTACTGTAATGTTCTATGTTCTATGTTCTAACATATATTGAAACACTCGTCTATGTCTTTGTCACATTCAAACTCGACTGTACGAATGGACACCAGACTGACCTCCCATGCTCCACCTTTCATTCACTTTTTGATCCAAAACATTGTTGCCTTTATCCTATGCCATACTAGGTTTCAGATCACTGGGAGACAACAATAGTAATATCCTGACAATTTCAGCACATAGCCTTTGACACTAATCTGTCGCCTTGCTCCAGGCCAATTCCCCAGCCCAGCCAACAGGCTGCCTCACCAATCATTGCTCTCTTTACTGATCTACATTGAATGGAGCACCCCGAAGCCTCGAGTTTATTTTTCTTGACCTTGCATTTCAAAACTCTCACGACCTCCTCTATCCCTGCTAATACAATTTATTGTCGTGTTTTGTACCGCTTAATACACTTGTCTCACAAATATCTATCGAACAGTTACAAGATTTCAATGTTACCCCCTCGTGATATCTGTACTTGGACATGCAAATCTCTCTGCTCCTCCACAGTTCCCAGCTTCTCACAATGAGGATAGCACTCTGATCTATCTTTTTTTATTACAAAATTGAAGACCTTGCACCTCCCCGCATTGAGCTTGATCTCCCCCAGTTTTACCAATCACTGAAATAATCAAGTCTCTTTATGCATCTGTTTCTCTCATTTCCAATATTTAATCTGCCACGTAAGTTACACACTTCAGCAAACTTAGATAAATGGGCCTCCATTCCCTCATCCTATTCCTATGGAAATTAGTGATAAGGTACCACCCGAATCCAGATCACTGGTAGACTACAATAATAATAACCTGACAATTTCAGCACATAGCCTTTGACGCTAATCTGTCGCCTCCCACATGGCCAATTCCCCAGCGCAGCCAATAGGTTGCCTCCAAGTCCATGGGCGTTATGTTTAGGCGGATCTGATGTGACATCTCGTCGAATGCCTTCTCGAAGTTGCTATTAATAAAACACCCTATATTTATCACACCGGCGTTAAGTTTTTACCGGCCACATTCTTGCTGTTATCAAACCTATGCTGCAGAATTCTTTACTGAATCCACTCGACCTTCCACTCCTGTCGTCATGTAAGTCCTGACAACAATACATCGTCTGAATGAGCTTATGGTTCCCTCCCTTAATACCTTTTTTGGTGAGGATCGACTTGACTCTGAGTATATTTATGTGACTTATCCTTCAACGCTTTTCCAGTTTAAATGCACTATATAAATTTAAGTTGTTATTGTTTGGTTGTATTATCCTCCAGTCTTTCCCTCTGACAATCCATGACCATGTCTTAGTTGAATAATTATAACTCTCGGAAAACTTGCCTGGTCCTCCCATGTCTCTAGCTCTGACTCTTCCTTTGATATCCTCATTGAAACTCACTCTGTTACCAAGCTTTTGGTCACTTATTATATTTCCTTATTTCATTGTATCTTTCTCTCCTCGGAGCACTCTGATTAACCTTGTTGAAATGTTAGAGATATAGATATATTGACTCTTTTACAGCAAAGACGCAGGCCATCCGGCCCATTCTGGCTCTCTTCAGACCAATCAAGACAATCCCACTCTCTCGCTCGCCTTAGACCTGCAAGATCTTTTCTTTCAGTGCCAATCGAATTTTCTGTTGAACTCACTGATTGCCTCCATTTCCAGCATCCTCATAGGCATCTATTTTCAGATCAGTACCATTCGCTTCGGAAAAAAATACACATTCCCCCTGTATCTTTTGTCCCTTCAATCTCACCATCAGTTAATAGGAACAGTTTTTGCTTGTCTAACCAATGTAAGCCTGTCATAATCATGTACAACTTTATGAAATCTCCCCTGAATATCCTTTGCTCCAGGCAGAATACCATTAGCTTTTCTACCCTTACCTTGTAAGCAAAATCCCCCAATCCTGGAACCATTCTGGCAAATATCCAGAACTCTCTCAAGGACACTGAATCCTTCCTGGACTGTCATATCAGAACTAGTTGCAATAACATATTTGGGGTCGAACCGGAGCTTTATGAAGATCCAGCAAATCTTCCTTGCTTTTGTACTTGTGCTTCTATTTGTGATGCCCACGATCCCATATGCATTGCGAATCACTTGCTCAAAATGTCCTGTCACATTCAATGATCGATTCAGATGACCACCAAGTCCCTCTGCTCCTGCATACTCTTTAGAAGTGCGCCATTGCCTGACCTATACCTTCTGTCAAAATGTATTATCACAAATTTTTCCGTATTTAATACCATTTTTCAGGTGTCTTCCTAAACTTCTCACCAATCTCTGTCCCTTTGAAGGCAGTTAGTATCATGCTCACCGTTTGGTACCATCCGCAATTTTTTAAATTTTAGTCTATTCCAAGATTCAACTGATTTAAATATAAGCAACAAGAAAAAAAAGTCCAAGCACTGACCGTTGGGAGCACCACTGTCGAACATGCTGCAGTTTGAAAAACAACTATTTAACTAATTAATTTTTGTAGTTGAGCCATTGTTGTATTCAATTGGAGACTGAGCCTCCCATTATGTGAGTCTCAACTTTGTCAACCAGAATTTTCAGAGAACAACAAAGAACAATGAACAGTACAGCGCAGCAACAGGCCATTCGGCCTCCCAAGCCTGCGCCGATTTGATGCCTGCCTAAACTAAAACCTGCTGAAATTCCAGGGAGCTTATCCCTCTATTCCCATCCTATTCATGTATTTTTCGAGATGCCTCTTAAACGTCGCTATCGTACCTGCTTCCAAAACCACCCCGGCAGCAAGTTCCAGGCACTCACCACCCTCTGTGTAAAGAACTTGCCTCGCACATCCCCTCTAAACTTTGCCCATCTCACCTTAAACCTATGTCCCCTAATAACTGACTCTTCCACCCCAGGACAAAGCTTCTGACTATCCACTCTGTCCAATGCGGCTCATAACTTTGTAAACCTCTGTCATGTCGTCCCTCCACCTCCGTCGTTCCAGTGAAAACAATCCGAGTTTATCCAATAATAATAAAAACAAGAAATGCTGGAACCACTCAGCAGGTCTGGCAGCATCTGTGGAAAGAGAAGCAGAGTTAACGTTTCGTGTCAGTGACCCTTCATCGGAACTGACAAATATTAGAAAAGTCACAGGTGATAAGCAACTGAGGTGGGGATGGGGCAAGAGATAACAAAGGAGGTCTAGATTGGACCAGGCCACATAGCTGACCAAAAGATCAGGGAGCAAAGGCAAACAATATGTTAATGGTGTGTTGAAAGACATATCATTAGTACAGATTAGGTGTAAATACATTGAATATTGAACAGCAGCAAGTGCAAACCTTCTGGGCACTGACCCTAAACGTTAACTCTGCTTCTCTTTCCACAGATGCTGCCAGACCTGCTGAGTGGTTCCAGCATTTCTTGTTTTTATTTCAGATTTCCAGCATCCGCAGTATTTTGCTTTTTTACCGAGTTTATCCAACCTCTCCTCATAGCTAATGCCCTCCAGACCAGGCTGCATCCTGGTAAACCTTTTCTGTACCCTCTCCAAAGCCTCCACGTCCTTCTGGCAGTGTGGCGACCAGAATTGCACGCAATATTCTAAGTGTGGCCTAACTAAAGTTCCGTGCAGCTGCAGCATGACTTGCCAATTTTTATACTCTATGCCGCTACCGATGAAGGCAAGCATGCTGTATGCCTTCTTGACCACCTTATCCACCTGCGTTGTCATTTTCAATGACCGGTGGACCTGTGCACCCAGATCTCTCTGCTTGTCAATACACCTAAGGATTCTGCCATTTACTGTATCCTTCCCACCTGCATTAGACCTTCCAAAATGCATTACCTCACATTTGTCCGGATTAAGCTCCATTTGCCAGTTCTCCGCCCACGTCTCCAACTGATCTATATCGTGCGGTATCCTCTGACAATCCTCATAACTATCTGCAGCTCCACCAACCTCTGTGTCGTCGCAAAGTTACTAATCAGACCAGCTACATTTTCCTCCAAATCATTTATATATACTACAAACAGCAAAGGTCCCTGCACTGATCCCTGCTGAACACCACTAGTCACATCCCTCCATTCAGAAAAGCACACTTCCACTGCTACCATCTGTCTTCCATGACCGAAGCAGCCCTGTATCCATCCTGCCAGCTCACCTCTGATCCGGTGTGACTTCAGCTTTTGCACCAGTCTGCCATGCGGGACTTTGTCAAAGGCTTTACTGAAGTCCATATAGATAACATCCACTACCCTTCCTTCATCTATCATTTTCGTCACTTCCTCAAAAAACTCAATCAAATTAGTGAGGCACGACCTCCCCTTAACAAAACCATGCTGCCTCTCGCTAATAAGTTCGTTTGTTTCCAAATGGGAGTCAATCCTGTCCCGCAGAATCCTCTCTAATAATTTCCCTACCACTGACGTAAGGCTCGCCAGCCTATAATTTCCTGGATTATCCTTGCTGCCCTTCTTAAACAAAGGAACAAAATTGGCTATTCTCCAGTCCTCTGGGACCTCACCAGGAGCCGATAAGGAAGCAAAGATTTCTGTCAAGGCCCCAGAAATTTCTTCCCTTGCCTCCCTCAGTATTCTGGGGTAGATCCCATCAGGCTCTGGGGACATATCTATCTTAATGCTTTGCAATACAACCAACACCTCCGCCTTTTCGATAATGAGATGACGGAGACTATCTGCACTCCCTCCACCACACTCATCATCCACCAAGTCCTTCTCTTTGGTGAATACTGATGCAATGTACTCATTTGGTACTTTGCCCATTTCCTCTGGCTCCACACTTAGATTCCCTTCTCTGTCCTTGAGTGGGCCAACCCTTTCCCTCGTTACCCTCTTGCTCTTTATATACGTAGGAAAATACTTGGGATTTTCCTTAATCATGTTGGTCAATGATTTTTCATGACTCATTTTAGCCATCCTGACTCTTTGCTTAAGTTCCTCCTACTGTCTTTATATTCCTCAAGGGATTCGTCTGTTTCTAGCCATCCAGCCCTTATGAAAGCTTCCTTTTTCTTTTTGACTAGGCTCACAATATCCCGCGTTATCCAAGGTTCCCGAAACTTGCCAAACGTATCCTTCTTCCTCACTGGAACATGCTGGTCCTGAATTCTAATCAACTGACATTTGAAAGTCTCCCACATGTCAGATGTTGATTTACCCTTAAACAGCCGTTGGCACCCTGTTAAACGAGAGCTGCTGTGACAAGGGCTCCCTCGGATCCATGGTGCGCTGCAGACATCTCAAAAACGTAACCACTAGGTGGCGCAGCACTTGCAATGGGCAAATTCAGGCTCTTCAGCTGGAACGTCTGCATCTGAGACGTTCAGGCAGTTGCCCGGATTAAAGATGGTGCTGCTAAATTTATCACAGAAAATGCTTATAGCGAGATAATTCTAACAAACTAACCTTGCATTAAGTTGGATGGAAGCCCAGTAATATGTTACTACGTAGTTATAGGATACTCAGTGTAAACCTCAGATCCATATAATATTCCAGTAACCCTATTAAGCTAAAAAAATCGTGTTTGAATTTACATGTTCTGATACTTTTGGGAGATAGTGAATTGGCACCCCGATCGATGGAGAAGAAAATCGGGCAGAGTATAAACTCTGCTGCCAATTCGTTATTGTGATTCGTTTATATGACTGACCAGGATTTGATTTCACCCGATTGCAGCGAATAAGTAGCTGCTTTCCTCCTCTGCAACTGACTTTCTCCTCTCCTGCATGCTTCCATCCCCCACGCCCTCAGCCGTACGCTCCTGACCTCGCTGCTCCCCTTCACTCCCCTGCCCGATTTTTCCTCGCTTCTCGCCACCCCGCTTCCCATGACCCCCGTTACTGCCGCTCGCTACAGACCACACTTCTTTATTCTCGGCCACTGGGCCTCAGGTTTGCTGGTTCACCACACGCCGCCCGAAGAAGAAATGCAGGCCACGAGGTGTGACGGGGCGAATTAGGAGCAAGCGGCCGAGAGGAGGAAAGCGGCGAGGCCGGGAGCTAACGCCTGAATCGGCGGGGGGTTTGAGGGAGAGGTAACGCGGAGCGGGCAGCCTGAGAGCGGGCTGGCGCGAAGCCAGGAGTGTGAACAATCGGCCAGGGATGTGTGTGTGTGTTGGGGGGTGGGGAGGGTCGTCGGTACGCAGCGAGTCTGGACCGAGCGGCTGTGAGGAGGAAGTGTTGAGGCCAGCAGCGAGTTGCTGGGGAGGGAGGACAGCGGCTAGTGGGGTTGGAACGTGTGACGGGGATCGAAGTCTCCCATTCAGCAGCTCCCTCCAGCCGAATTGGGGATGCTGGAGAACAAGGACGCTTTACTACGCATGCGCGAATGCCAGGCACAAGCTCAAGAATAGCCCAGGTGCCGATATCTGATGATAATAAATTAAATAAAAGAAAAATACTTCAGATTCTTGAAATCTGATATAAACCAATAAATGCTGGAAGTACTCAGCAGGTCTGGCAGCATCTGTGGAGGGAGCAGCACAGTTAACGTCTCAGATCAGTGACCCTTCATCAGTGGATCTGAAATGATGTCATACGCATGCACCACTTGGTCCTTACCCTGGTCAGACTTTTGTTGCGCATTTGCGCAGCTTGGAGGATCTGATGACCTTAGCAGATTCCCGCGTTGTCAGGAGTCAGCTTGGGAGAGATATCACCAGTGTGCCAGCACAAGATCCTGCCAATTCAGTGGCAGGACAGCCGCTCCAATATCAGTGCCCTCACTCAGACCAACATCCCCAGTATCCAGACACTGTTCATAGTCACTCAGTTATGTTGGGAGGGCCACAAATTTCACAGGCCTGACACAGGACTCCCAAAACAAGCTTTGTACTCTGCGCTTTGGCACGGCAAGAGGCTATCAGGAGAGCAGAGGAAATGCTGCATTGTCTTTAAAGCCTCCGTGACAAAATATTAACTCTGCACTGTTACGTGGAAATATCTTGCCCCAGCCCGCCCTAAATGGAGAGGAAGCATCCGTGAAGGTGCCAGCCAGTTCGAAAAACGTTGACATACTCAGACACTGACCAGGTGCAAACAGCGGAAGGAACATTTGGAAATTCGAGCATCTCATTCACTCACCTCACCAAACACAACCTGTCGCAGCTGGAGTGGGGGAAAGTCATCCTCATTCCCAAGAGACTGCCTAAGACTTTGTTAAACACTTTCTTGAAATCCAAAGCAGCAACCTCCATTGCATTCTCATCATCAACATTCCCTTTTACCTCATCTAACAATTTAATTAAATACTTAATTGAGGTGGGCATGTGTGAATGAGTTTAAAGTTGGGTATTTAAAGCCGAGATTATTCTTTCATGGGACTTGGGCATCACTGGCAGGGCCAGCATTTGTTGCCCAAGCATAATTTCCCTTAACAACCAAGAGTTTGCTAGGCCGTTCCACAAGGAAGTTAAGAGTCAACCACGTTTCTGTGGGTCTGGAGTGACATGTATGCCAGACCTTGTAAGGACGGCAGATTTCCTTCCCTAAAGGACATTGATGGGTTATTATTGCAGATAATGATAGTTTCATGGCACCATTACTGACACCAGCTTTCAATTCCAGATTTTACTTTGACTTTGGATTTTTGTATTGATTAATTGAATATAATTTCCACCAGCTGCCCTGGCGGATTTTGAACTTGTGTCCCCAAGGCATTATCCTGGAAATCTGGATTACTAGCTCAGTGCCATCACTACTCCGCCACCATCTCCCCAAGCAGTGAGAAAAATTAGCTATGCAAGAACTAGTCAAAAACGATGGCAGGGACTCAAAGACGTATTGAGCACAATACGTATTGAACACTTGGATCCTGTTCCAACTCTTTGGAAAATGAACTCAATTAATATCCATGCTCCGTTCTTTACTGTTACCCTGAATTTTATTTCCCTTACACTATTTATGCAATTCTCTTTTGAATGTTGATATTCAATCTGAAATGAACAGCCTTTATCGAGTGCCAAAAACCCACAACAACACGCTGATAAAAATTGTTTCCCCATGTAGCTCCTCAATGCGCATTTTGGATTCGGAAAGGAACATGTGTGACTTTAAAAGAGAGAACTTCTGAGAAGAATGGGTAGCCTTAACGTTTCAGGCAGCGTACACTGCCCGTCGTCAGGAGAAATGACTCGCCCAGATAGAAGAAATAGCTTTATATCTGGTGGAGCATGGAAATGTACGCAGGACGATATTGCTAATCGGATATTACGTGTTCTCGTTCTTGCTGCTATTGGTAGGCATATTGTGTTTTGTGGTATGCCGGTTTTGCTCTTCCTTCCACAATCAATGTTCACCTTTTGCTTTCCTCATTCCATTTCTTGCCTGCAACATTGCCTTAGAAAATATTCATTTGCAATACATACTCCATTAAATTTACTCTGCTTGCCCGCTGTTCCTGGGGGTGATGGAGCACACCTCCCATTCACACCAATACACATTTTTGCTGTGACTTCAGTTAAGAAATTTAGATCTGCCAGACGGTTTACATAAGAACATAAGAAATAGGAGCAATATTAGGCCATTCAGCACCTCAAGCCTGCCCCGCCATTCAATAAGATCATGGATGAGCTTCCCCAGGTCCCAACTCTTCTTTTCAGTCAGCTCCGCATACCCCTCCACTCCACGAGATTTCAAAAATCTATCTACGTCCTCCTTAAATACATTAAGTGGCCTAGCTTCCACAACTCTCTGAGGTGCAGAATCCCAGAAAATCACAACCCTCTAAGAGAAGAAATTCCTTCCCATCTCAGTTTTAAATTTGTGCCCCCTTATTCTGTAATTATGACCCGGAGTTCGAGATTCCCCCACAAGTGGAGACATAGTCTGAACATCTATCCTGTAAAGCCTCCTCAAAATCTTATATGTTTCAAAAAGGTCACCTCTTATTCTTCTAAACTCCAATAAATGAAGCCCTAACCTGTTTAGCCGTTCATGATAAGACGACCCCTTCATCCCAGGAATCAGCCAGGTGAACCTGTTCTGAACAGTCTCCAATGCTAGTATATCCTTCATTAAATATGGGGACCAAAATAGTACACAGTACTCCAGATGTGGCCGCACCAATACCCTGTAACAAGACTTCCCTATTTTAAACTCTAAGCCCCTGGCAATAAAGGCCAACATTCCATTTGCCTTCCGAATTACTTGCTGCACCTGCATGCAAACATTTTGTGTTTAATGTACAAGAGAACCCAGATCACTCTGTACTGCAGTATTTTGTAGCCGTCTCCATCTAAATAATAATCTGTCTTTTTATTCTTCCCACCAAAGTGGATGACCTCACACTTTCCCACATTGAACTCCATCTGCCAAGTTTTCTTTACTCCCCCCACTCACTTGACCTATCTTTATCCCTTTGCAGATTCTGTGTCCTCATCACAACATGCCTTCCCACCTATTTTTGAATCATCAGCAAATTTAGATACAAAACACTCTGTCCCTTCCTCCAAGTCATTGATATAGATAGTAAATAGTTGATGTCCTCGGACCAATCCTTGTGGCACCCGATTAGTTACTGCATTCCAATCTGAAAAAGACCCATTGATCACGATGCACTGCCTTCTGTGCTGTGTGATACACAAGCAAAGCTAGGCCTACGTGCGAAATGACAGCGAATGGATTGTTCACGAAATGTTCCTGAGGAACCTTCTGCCACAGGTGATGCTCAGCTAAAGAAATGAATGGCTGAGAATTGGCGCTTCTGTATAATATTTTGATGTGTCTGGCTGACGGACGACAGAGTTGCGAATGACGATTGAAATGTGCCGTTTTGGCAAGTTGGTTCAGCGCAACAAGATCCAAACTGTTCCTCCTTTATCATAAAAACTCATTTATAACGTAGCCTTGAATCAATTGGAAGGCAAATGAACAGAACCCTGGAGGTGAAGAATTCTTCCAATTGCAATGAAAAAAGGGCGAATCTGTTTAGCTGTTCTTGATAAAGACAAGGCTTCATCCCAGGAAACAGCCTAGTAATTATTTTATGAACTACCTCTAATGCTGGCATATCATTGCTAAAATATGAGGACCAACACTGTATGCAGTACTCCAGGTGTGGCCTTACCAACACCCTGGACAGTTGTAACAAGACTTCCATACTTTTAAACTCTGTTCCCCCTAGCAATTAAGGCCAAAATTCCACTTTCCTTCCGAATTACTCGCTGATGACCTGCATGATAACTGTTTTGTGTTTAATGTACAAGAACACCCAGATCCCTCTGTACTGCAGTATTTTGTAGTCTTTCTCCATCTAAATAATTATCTGCCTTTTTACTCTTCCTACCAAATTGGATGACCTCACACTTTCCCACAATGAACACCTTCTGCCAATTTTTTTGTCCACTCACTGAACATATCTATATCCCTTTGCAGCTTATTTCTGTCATCATCACAGCATGCCTTCTCACCTAAATTTGTATCGTCAGCAAATTTGGCTACACTACACTCTGTCCCTTCCTCCAAGTTATTAATATAGATAGTAAATAGTTGAGGCCCCAAGACCGATGCTTCTGGCATCCCACTAGTTATGGCTTTCCAACCAGAACAAGACACATGAATCCTGACTCTCTGCATTCCATGTGCTAGACAATCCTTGATCCATGCCAACACACTATCCACAATACCCTCAGCAATAACCTTTTATGCGGCACCTTATTGAAAGCCTTCTGAAAATCCAAATACACAACATCTACCAGTTCCCCTTTATCCACTCTGCTGGTTGTATCCTCAAAGAACTTTAACAAATTAGTCGAAAATGATTTGCCTTTCATAAAACTATTTTGACTGTGTGTGATTGCATTATGTTTTTCGAAATGACCTGCTATTTCTTCCTTAATAATGGACTCGAGCATTTTCCCATGTTAAGCTAACTGGTCTATATATTTGTGCATTCTGTATCCCTCCTTTATTGAATCGGGGCGTCACATTAGCGGTTTTCCAAACCGCTGGTACCCTACGCAATCCAGTGAGTTTTGGTATGTTATGACCAATGCATTTACTATCTCTGCAGCCACTTCTTTTAAAACCTTTGGATACAGGCCATCAAGTGCTGGCGACGTGTCTGCCTTTATTCCCGTAAGTTTGTCAAGAGCCTTTTCCATCGTGATAGAGATTGTTACAAGTTCCTCCCTCCCATTTACACGTTGCTCATCTATTATTGTTGGGATGTTTATAGTGTCCTCCACCGTAAAGGCCAATACAAAATATTGATTTAAATTAGCAGCCATTTCCCTGTTCCCTGTTATTAATTCCCCAGTTTCATCCACTAAGGGTCCCACACTTACTTTAGCTACTCTCTTTCATTTTAGATCATCGTAGAAGCTCTTTGTGCTTGTTTTTATATTTCTTGCCAATTTACTCTTAATCAATTTTCCCCCTCTTCATTAGTCTTTAAGTCATCCGCTGATTTATAAAAAAAAAATCCCAATCCTCTGCCCTGCCACTAACTTTCGCCACTTTGTACGCCTTTGTTTTTGATTTGATACTCTCCTTAACGTCCTTTTTGGTATCCACGGGTGGTCCATCGTTTTTATTGGGTCCTTCCTTCTGACCTGAATAAATGTTTGCTGAGTGTTATGAAATATCTGCTTAAAAGTCTGCCACTGTTCATCTGCTGTCTTTCCTTTTAGTCTATTTTACCAGCCCGCATTAGAAAACTCTTTCTTCATACCTCTGTAAATGTGCTTGTTTAAGTTGAAGACACTGGTTTGAGACCCGAGTTGCTCACCCTCCAACTGCATTTGAAATTGTACCATGTTATGAACACATCCCCCGAGACGATTCTGAGCTACGAGATATCTTCTTAATCCTACCTCATTGCACATTACCAAATCTAAAATAGCCTGTTCCCAGGTAGATTCTGCAATGTATAGTTCTAAGAAACAATCCCTGATGCATTCTACAAATTCGTCTTCCTTGCCAATTTGATTTGTCCAGTCGAAATGCAGATTAAAATCACCCATGATAATTGGAGTGCTTTTCTCACACGCCTCCATCATTTGCTGATTAATACATTGTCCTACAGAGAGGCAACTCCTTTGAGACCTATGGACCACTGCCACCCGTGATTTCTTTCGCTTGCTGTTCCTTATTTCTACCCAAACTGTTTCCACATCACGATCTACTGCACCTATATCCTTGCACAAAACTGCACTGATCACGTCCTTTAATAGCAAAGCTACCCCACCTACTTTTACTTTCTGCGTATTCTTCCAGAACGCCGAATATCCTTGAACATTGAGGTTCCGGTCTTGGTTATCCTGCCACCACATCTCTGTGATAGCTATCAAATCATATTCATTTATTTCTATTTATGCCATCAGTCATCCATCTTGTTACAAATGTTACGCGCATTCAGATAAAGAGCTTTAAGCTTTGACTTTTTTTTCTAAACCATTTTTGCATACTCTGGTTCTAATTTCTGCTGTACTCTTATGCTTGTATTCTGTGTCCCTTCCTGTCACATTCCGATTAATGTATGCCCTTTCACTGCCCTGCACCTTTGCTGTCTCGTTACTTTTCGACTTTTTAAATTTCCCTCTTATTGGACCCTCCCCCCAATATTTACTTTAAAGTCTTTTCTGGAAACCTACTTGTACGATTCTCCAGGACACTGGTCCCAGCATGGTTCAAGTGAAGCCTATCCCAATGGAACAGCTCTCTCTTTCCCCAGTAATGGAGCCAGTGTCCCATAATCGGAGCCCATTTCTCCCACACCAGTCTTTGAGCCATGCATCTACCTGTCTAATCTTATTTCCAAAATGCCAACTTGCACGTGGCTCAAGTAGTAATCTGGAACCCTTGTGGTTCTGCTTTCTAATTTAGCGCTGAGCTGCTTATAGTCCCTCAGGAGAACCTCCTTCCTATGTTGTTGATAGCTATGTGGACCATGACACCTGGATCCTTCACTTGCACTCCAACTTCTTCTCTAGCCCAGAAGAGATGTCCTTAACCTTGGCACCAGGCAGGTAACACAGCCTTTGGAATTTCCTATTTTGCTGCAGAGAATTGCATCTATTCCCCTAACTATGCTATCCCCTATTACAACTACATTTCTCTGTTCTCCTCCCACTTGACTGGCGCACTGAACCAGAGGTGGTGGGACAGTGGTATACAGTAGGGAAGGTGTTTCCCTGGGAGTCATCAACATCGACTGCGGACCCCATGAATTCTCATGGCATCAGATCAAACATGGGCAAGGTAACCTCCTACTGATTACCACCTACCGCCCTCCCTCAGCTGATGGCTCAGCACTCCACCATGTTGGACACCAATTGTAGGAAGCACTGAAGGTGGCAAGGGCAGAAAATGTAGTCTGGGTGGGGGATTTCAATGTCCATCACCAAGCGTGGCTCGGTAGCACCACTACTGACGGATCTGGACGAGTAGTAAAGGACATAACTGCTAGACTGGATCTGCGGCAGGTGGTGGGGGAACCAACACGAGGGAAACACATGCTTGACCTTGTCCTCACCAATCTGCCTGCCGCAGATGCTTCTGCCCATTTTTGTATTGGTCGGAGTGACCACAGCACTGTCCTTATGGAGACGAATTCACGCCTTCACATTGAGGAGACTGTCCATCGTGTGGTGTGGCACTATCACCGTGCTAAATGGGATAGATTTCCAACAGATCTAGCAATGCAAAACTGGGCATCAATGAGGCGCTGTCGGCCATCATCAGCAGCACAATCTGTAACCACATGGCCCGGCATAGCCCCCTCTCTACCATTACCATCAAGCCAGGAGACCAACCTTGGATCAATGAAGAGTGCAGGAGGGCAAGCCAGGAGCAACACCAGGCATACTTCAAAATGAGGTGTCAACCTGGTGAAGTTACAAAACAAGACTATCTGCATGCCAAACTGTGTACGCAGCATGCGATAGACAGAGCTAAGCGATCCCATAACCAACGGATTAGATCAAAGCTCTGCAGTCCTGTCACATCCAGCCGTGAATGGAGTTGGACAATCAAACTTGAGGAGGTGGCTCCACAAATATCCCCATGCTCAGTGATGGAGGAGCCCAGTACATCAGTTGCGAAAGATAAGGCTGAAGCATTTGCAACAATCTTCAACCAGAAGTGCCGAGCTGATGATCGATCTCGGCCTCCTCCTGAAGTCCCCAACAACACAGATTCCATACTTCAGCCGATTTGATTCACTCCGCGTGATATCAAGAAATTACTGAAGGCACTGGATATTACCAGCTGTCCTGTGGCGTCACACTTCGATTTTGTTGGTCAAGCAGTTCCACAGTACAGAGCCACTGTTTCTTTTTTTTATCCCCGTCTCCTCGCCCCTGTTGCCGCTCTGGCCGACGCCACTCTGGTCTTGCTTCTCCGGTCTCTGAATTTAAACATTTGCCTGTAATAATTGGAAAAGAAAAAACTTCCTTCTCATTTACCACTTTAATGTTACAAGGGTTTATCAAGCTGGAAAATGGACATTTAACACAAATTTTATTAACAAACATCCACTTTTCTCCTCAGTTTTTAACCTCAGCGATAACGACCTCCACATTCTGACAAATAGTTTTTACTGCTGCAATAAAGTGTCACTTGTTTCCATTTGCTTCCTGACTGTTTCTTTCCTCAGCTCTCCTTGGGGATTCAGAGGGATTTTTGTTCATCGCTTGTCCAAATTCAGGAGGTTCCAGCTCCTCTGCAGCTGCTGTCCTGGAGAAATCAACTGTATTTAAAATGTTTCCCTCTATTTGGAGAGATGAGGAAAAACTGTTTACATAACAGAGGGGAGAAACTAATAGGCAGGGAGTTGTTATGTTCTGGAATTCACTATCTGATGGGTTTCTCAAAGCAGATTCAATATTAACTTTCAAAAGCCAACAGGATCAAAACTTCAATTACTCTTAGATATAGTAGAAAAGATGGAAAGATAGGTGAGAGAGACCGATGTCATAACTTTAGTGATGAAGAACACAACACAACCTATTTAAAGAGTTTTTATATGTGAATGATTGCATGAGTTTTATTTAATGATGTTGCTTTATTTATACATTACCTTTAATCAATCAAAATAATTTTACAAACATCAGCCAGTTTCATGTTACAAGTGTTTAGATATTGGGAAAATAGCCATTTAACGCAAATTGTATTGCAATTCTTTTATTCAGCATCTCAGGTTTAAATAATGTAAATACCTCAAACTCGTGGGAACATCCAAACTCATGAACACAGAATTTCCCATCAGCAATTGCTCAGCATCTCCATCCGCTGGTGGCCCTGCCTCAGTGCACTTACTATCTTTCTCACCATCCACGTCTGCTGGAGCACCTGCCACACTGCAGTTTCTGCCCCACTCTCACCACCTCCATCTACTGGTGTCCCTGTCTCACTGCAACTTCTGTTCCTTTCATCATCTCACAATCACTGTTGCTATGTCCATTTTGCTCTGCGTCCAGGCTGGGTTTGGTTGAATCCAGCTGAGATTTTCAGTGATGCCTTTGTGTGAAGTCCCACCTCAATAGAGAAGTTTATTAATAAAATATAATCTCAGAATCATATTTAAATCATTTCAGGGCTCATTGCTGTGAATATAAAATATGCTTTTGGTCATGTGTGGAGTGCAGGGAATGGAATATGAATGGGATTTCGTTCCAATCGTCGAAACCTTCAGCTCTCTCTATGATTTCACTAATTTAACAATGAGATTGAGAAAGTAATTCACTGCGTTCTTCAGCCCCTGTCTGAATTTAGTCTGGGTCACTGCGTAAATACATGTTTTGGTGCAGGAACTGAGAACCTGCAGCATCATTGATGTTTTATTTGTGACAAAGTGAGGGTCAGTGTTGGAGGAAAAGTACTGAATATCTGCAATTCGGCTGCAAATGATAAACACAACCAGTGTGATTCAAAACATTATAAAACTGCCAGGAGTAGTGAAGAGTAAAATAATTGTTTTTTCTGCGATTCTCCATCTCTGGGTCCTTGTGATTCTTTCTTCCCATTAGCTCCTTGCTTATCCGATATATGTGGGATGCTTATAGTGTCCTCCAACGTCAAAAACCGATGCAAAATATTGGTTTTAATTATCTTCCATTTCCCTGTTCTCTGTTATCAACTCTCCAGTCGCATTCTCCAAGGGTCCCACACACACTTTAGCTACTCTCTTTCTTTTTATATAACCATGGAAGCTCTTGCTGTTTGTTTTTATATTTCCTGCCAATTTGCTTTCATAATCTATTTTCTGCTTCTTTATCAGCTTGTTAGTCATCCACTGCTTGTTGCTAAAATATTCCAAAACTTCCGGCCAATCATTAGTTTTTGCTGCTTTGTATGCCTTCGTTTTTGATTGGCTGCTCTCCTTGACCACCTTTGTTGACCACCGGCCGTTCATCCTTCTCATCAAGTCCTTCTTTTTGACCTGGATAATTTTTTTTTGCTGAGCATTATGAAATATCTGTTTAAATGTCTGCCACTGCACATCCACTGACCTTCCCCTTAGTCTTTTTTTCCAGCCCTCTTTAGACAACTCTTTCTTCATACCTGCATAATTGTCTTTGTTTAAGTTGAGGTCACTAGTTTGGAACCCGAGTTGCTCGCCCTCAAACTGATTTTGAAATTCTTCCATGTTGTGCTCATTACCCCCGGATGATCCTTAACTATGATATCTCTTATTAGCCCGACCTCATTACACATTATTAGATTTAAATAGCCTATTCCCAGGTAAGTTCTGCAACGTATTGCTCTCAGCAGCAATCCCTGATGCACTCTATAAATTCGACCTCAATCTTACCTCTGCCAATCTGATTTGTCCAGTCAGTCTGCAGATTAAAATCACCCATGACAATTGTAGCGCCGTTCTTACACGCCTCCATTATGTCCGATTTAAAATTTGTCCTCCAGTGAGGCATCGCTTCAGGGGCCTACAGACGACCCCCACGCGTGACGTCTTACCCTTGCTATTCCTTATTTCCACCCAAAATTGCATCTATATCACTGCTCACCACCATACTATTAGCTTGTTTTTTTTAACAAAGCTACTCCACCTCCTTTTCCGTTTTGCCGATTTTTCCAGAACGTCAAATACTCGTGAATATTGAGTTCCTAGTCTTGGTCACCCTACAAACACGTGTCTATATTAGCTATCAAGTCATATTCATTTATTTCTATATGTGCCATCAAGTCATCTATATTTATATAAATGCTGTTTGCATTCAGATAAAAAGCCTTAATCTTTGACTTTTTACCATTATTATTCACCCTGGTTCTAATTTCAGCTTAACACTTCAGCTTATATTTTCTGCCCCTTCCTGCCACACTTTGATTACTTATCGCTTCCTCATGACCCTGCAGCTCTTCTCTCTCGCTTCTTCCTTGACTTATTTAAACTTCCCTTCAATTGAACCCTACCACCACCATCCCCGCCCTCCACCTCCCCCACCCACCCCCCAAATAATAAGTTCAAAGTCCGATCTACAATCCGAGTTACACGATTCGCCAGGACACTGGTCCCAGCTTGGTTCAAATTAAGCCCATCCTAACGGAACACCTCTCACCTTACCCAGTACTGGTGCCATTGTCACATGAATCAGAACCGATTTCACCCACAGCAATCTTGGAGCCACGTGTTTACCTCTCTAATCTTATTTTCATAATACCAATGTGCATGTGGCTCAGGTAGTAATCCGGGAATTATTACCTTTGTGGTTCTGTTTCTTAATTTAGCCCCGAGATGCACATAGTCCATTAGCAGAACCTCTTTCCTTGGCCTACCTATGTCGTCGGTACCTAACTGGATTACAACTACTGGATCCTTCCCCTCCCATTCCAGTTCCTCTCTAGCACAGAAGAGATGTCCTTAACATTGGAACCAGGTAGACAACGCCGCCTTCAGGACTCATTGCCTTTGCTGCAGAGAACCATATCTATTAACCTAACAATGCTATCCCCTATTACGACTATATTTCTCTTCTCACGCCTCACTTGAATGGCGCTCTGAACAACTGTGATGTGCTCAGTTCATTCATCCTCCCTGCAGTCTGTGCTCTATTCCACACTGGGAACAAGAAACTCTTACCTATTGACTCAGGGGACTGGCTAAGTCTCCTCCAAAGCTAAACTCGGGATCACCATACCTACCTCAATCGCAGTCACACCCTCATGTCCCTGACCACGGTCCAAGTTTGATTTAATTAATCTAAGAGTGTGGCTGTCTCCTGAAATACTGTGTCCAGGTAACTCTGCCCCTCCCTGATGTGTCGCACTGTCCGCAGCTCGGACTCCAGCTCATCAAATCTGAGTCGGAAGTACCTCGAGCAGCTAACACCTGCTGCAGATGTGGTCACCGTGGATCGCACCAGCGTCCACCAACTCCCACATACTACAGCTGCAACAGCAACACATTGCCTTCCCAGCCATTCCTATTCTATTTAATTAATTAATTTGGATGTTAAATATTATAAAAGTGAATTTCTTACCTGTACTCTTCAGCTGTAATAATTTATTGATTTAAACCACTTGACTAATCAAAAGAGACACTGTCAAGATACCCACCAATCACCTACCTGTTTTCCTGAGATGTCACACCTCGGCTCTGACAGGTGGAGAGAGGTAGAAGGGATTCTCTGCCGCCGCTTTTTATCTCCCACCGCCGCTGCCCTTCGCACGCAGGTCCGCTCTCCATGTCGTTCTCCCGACTGAGTAACGATTATGCTCTGCTGATGAATAACTGAAATATTTAGAATTAAAGTGCAAAAACACTTTAATTTCTGATCAGATTCTCCTGCTCTCCCAACATACTCCGGAATCCACAGGGATAGTGTGGCACAGTAAAACAACAATATATTGTATCGAGGAATTGGTGCATATTTAGTACTTGAAATACAATATAGGCATTAATATTGACAAAGGCACAAATTCCAGCTAAAACATTGAATCAATGTGTTATTATTATTTGACGTTATTTCCATTGTACATCAACACATACATTATATACTGCAGCAATTTGTCCACATTAACTATATGGCAGTGGCGGAAGCAGTTACAAGAAATGCAAATTAAAGAGACAGATTTGTTATTGGTCACCCGATGTATTCTAAACCTTCTTTAATAGGAGATGAAAATGTGAGGCGTTACAAAAGGACCTTTGCATAAACTTTTCATGAATAAACAATGGTTTTAATCTCTGTAACAGTGTTGGTGATTGCATGTGGAGTAATATATCTCAGTATTTGTATCGACAGAGAAATGGTCCGAAATCAATTCTGTTTGGAATTTTAATTAATCAGAAAACACACACTGTCAGACAAAATATAGAGAAAAAACAAATCTCGTTATTTCAACACAATGTAAAATGACGGTTGATTAAAACAAAGTGATGTTTATATAGTAAAGCAAAGCACTTTCATCATGTTCACACTGTTGGGAAAGTTCATGCCATTCACTCAGATTTAACACGGAATATTTTCCACCAGTCTGTGATCCACCGCCTCCAAATATCATATGCAGGATTTGAGGCTGAATTTTACCTTAAAAGAAAAAGAAAATTACTTGAGAGTTTTACAGCAATGCTAACCATCAAACAAACACATCAATTGCAGTGCATGATCTCCTCAGAATAGTCCTGCTTCAATGAGCCTCCTATTTCCTCAGTAAGTACAGCAAATGTTCTCTCTGATATTTTGGAATCAATGACCGTTGAAAACACCATTAACTATCATACTAATATCGGAAACAGCCGGGACTGCACATTGTCAGCACAAATACATGCAACAAATAATGAAGCATTTGGTCTTACCGGGGTGATGGAGATGTAAGATATTGACCGATACAGTCACTGTCCATCATTGGTGGAATGTCTGCTGTTGTGAACGTGTGAACTTCCTCATTGCTTTCAGGAATGGAGGAAACCAGTGTTTACCGGGATCAGTGCGGGTCTGAGAGCATGTAGACTGTGGAGAGAAAGATTATGCATTAATGATTGGACTGAAAGCGAGTTCAGTGTGGGTCTGAAAGCTGTATACTGTGGTGAGAAAGATTATGGATCAATCAATAGACTCAAAGCGAGTTCAGTGCGTGTCTGAGAGCTGTATTCTGTGGTGAGAAAGTTTATGGATTAATGATTGGACTGAAAGCGGGATCAGTGCGGGTCTGATAGCTGTATACTGTGGAGAGAAAGATTATGGATTAATGATTGGACTGAAAGCGGGTTCAGCGCGGGTCATCGATATATGTGTCAGGAACGTAAAGGGGACTGGAATTTGTTGGCCTTTGAATGTTTTCAAGCTCCATTCACCTTGTTGTTATATTTCCACTGGGTGATAGCAGATGAAGTGGATCTGCTTTGCTTGAATCAGGGTGTTCAGTGTGAGCACTTGAAGGATTTGAAGTGGGAGTGTTAATAAGAGAGATATCACACACAGAATAGCAACAGGATGTCTTTTCTAAAATAAGTCAAGCTGTGTTTATTCTAATTTCCTTTAATCACAACATGAATTTAAATCAGCCAGCGGTCTGTGAGATCGCCGATTGGAATGAAATTCAAAGTAGTGACAGAGAGCTGGTGACTGTGGGAGTTTAACTCACCGAGAGTGGAGAGATCACCGGCGGCACTTGTCACTGTGAAGAGATCATCAGGACCACTGTCCAGCAACAAGTGACCATCCTGAGTGTCAATGGCTCCAGTCTCAATATCATCATAATCACCCGGAACCAGACCTGAGAGGAAATAATGATTTTCACAGAAATCAAATGGTAACACTGAATACTTAGAATGATATTATTAAATGTTAATCTACCCGGGCCGGCCAGGGTAGATTGTGATCTTCAGCTGTAGTGAGATTAGAGGAGGGCAAATGGTAGGACCATGTTAGGTGGCAGTAGTTGAGTCTTCCTCGGCCAGTGTCGTACTTAAAAGACAGCCAGCAACGATTGAAAGGCATGAGCTCTGAAGGACAGTGGGTGGGAGGATTGACAACTGGTGTATTGGGTAGATGGCAGCAACCAGATCAAGGGTGGCGCCCAGGTTTTCTCCTGCCACGCTGCAACTGCTCATCCAGGCAGCAAAGGCAAGGAGGGAAGAGCTTTGCGTGGAGGAGACCAGCTCGGCAGGCAGGAAGGGCATGGCAGGAGATTGAGCAGGAGGTGAGCAGCCGTGAGGTGGTCCCATGTAAGAGGCTGCAGTGCAGGAACAGGATCAATGCCATGATGTACTTAGGCAAGGTGAGTGAAGTACTGAACATTAGCTGGCAGCCTTAAATGTCAGAGAAAAATGAAAATGAAACTGGAGAAGGGGTCTCCCCACTGAGTCTGCAACAATGACCAGGCAGCAGCATTGGCTGCCAGAGGTATATTAACCTCTCTGTGCAGGACACTGGTCAGTCACAGCTGAACCCTGCACCTCCAACACGGAATGGCTGCATGCAGCAGGCATCGTTGAGGTGCCATCATGGACAGTGAGGCTGCCACTAACAAAGGTATGGTGTATGTCTCTGACGAGTAAATGCCAATGTTAATCTGTGTGCTTGTAGGGGAACTGAGTTCGTAATGTGCACGAAAGAGGAAGGACTGGATTTGGCGTTCCATACCTCATAGTCCTGATGCCAATGGAGGAAGAGGACGTGGAGCGAGGAGGCCTGGAGGCAGAGCAGCCTATGGCACAGATGGTGAGCTGTATGCGGAAGCACCAGGGAGTGTGTGCCCTAATGGATGAGGGAAAAACAAATTCTGGTCAGCAATAAGCATAGCGTTGATGTGGTCATCATTGGCCTCCAGCAGCTCCAGAGACTGACTAGTCAAAGAATGCATGCAGCACCCTCTCACCATTCCTCTCGCTCTCTCTCTCTCACAGATCAAATCGAAGCAGAGGCAGCCTTAAGGACTGTTCAAATATCATTGGAATTGTTGCATGACAGCTATTGCAGCTCTCCTTTGCATTTGCGCTGGGATTTTGCACAGGCATATGAGGCATGTCTTCAGTGGGTAGCCCTTCACACCCATTATCCATCCTTGAATTCTCATGGGAGGGCTGAAATGCTCGTGCACCTCAGACTGCCTTAGAATGAAGGCATCGTGACAGCTTCCAGGGAACCTTGCACAGACACATAAGAAGAACTTACAACGTTCCCAAACCATGCGCACCGAGAGTAGAAGCCCATCCTATTGCTGCCTGGACTATGGAAGTCTTGATGACCACCTGCATGAAGTGGATGGCACCCTGCATGTAACGATTTCCCCAAATACCGCAACAATTTCACTCTGGCTGTCAAGGTTAGTGTGAAAGTGCATGTATTGGCTCGCCTTCTTGGACATGGCATTTGTGGCCATCTCGATGCACTGATGGGCCACAGACAGGGAAATCCCGCAAATGTTTCTCTAGGATCTCTGTGATGATCCTGAGGTGTAATATTTCAGTGCCCCTGTGAGTATCAGTGTCGCAGGAAATGGGTGCCTACCACTTCTCATTGGGTTCAGATCCTCCTCCAGCATAGGACACACCTCAGTGGCCACCTCTCTGGAGAGGCACAACATTCACTGACACTGCTGCTCTGACATGTGCAGGAAGCAGAACCTCTGATGGTAAACCCTCTCTGGTGGGTAGCATCTTCGCCACTCAAGAAACTGGTTGCGTGCTATATGCACCCTGGTCACTCCTCCAGCCACAAGATCCTTTTCCCTCTCTGGTTGCTGCAGCCGAATTCCTGGGGACTGCAGCTCTCTCCATCTCGGATCTTCCTCCACAATGGAAGGCCTCAAAACTGGAGTCGATGAGACCTATTGTAAATTGTTGCCCTCATTTCTCAAGCCCTCCATTCTTTTTACTCTTTATACTTAAGTTGCAAGCCGGAGTGGATGCTCAACCTGAATATCTCCGATGTGCTCGCCAAGATTGGTCAGCCTCCAGATAGTCCATACCGCGATTCAGTATCTCTCACCCTCCCTATACTGCCACGATGATTCTTGCATCGAAAACTGACCTTCCACTGAGCTTCCCCCCCCTTACAGATGACCAGGCTCTGAAACGCCACTTTCCTGGCGCGAATTTCACTAAATTGTGAATAGCTTGGAAAATTACCTTGCATTTCCTGTTCTATAGGGACAGTTACCAGCCCGTCGTCTTGAAGTGCGGCCTTGACCCACCAGCTTCGGCGACACTGGGAATATCACCCAGCAGCAAAAAACGTTGGGATTCCTTCACACCACTATCCACCAGCATTTTGCCTCCCAGACTGTCGCCGCGGTGTGACAAAATTCGGCCCTCCGTTTTAAAGTCACATGCATCCCATTGAATCACCCATCCAACTTGCACACAAATTTCACATTTCACCGCCCAGACAACAGTGTCAGAAAACATAATATTTGAATGTTTCATTCCGTTATTGTACTGGGTGCAATCAAGATGATGTTTTAGAAATCCTAATTATTTCTCCATTTTTAAAAGCAAAAATCACTCCGAAAATCTCCATGTTTTCAGCAGCATCATTTTACAGCGATTAAGTTGTGATATATTTAGTTGCTGATTTTAGATAGCAGACAGTGTGATGGATTAAAAAAGTGATGGTATTAAGTAAAAATGTATCCACCCTGATTACTGGAGGAGTTCCCTTCAGCATTTTCTGATGCAGGATCCCTGTCACCCAAACTGTGACCAGTGCAATATTAAATCATATTAATACCATCTTGAACAGAATAAGTTCAATAGCGATAGTCAGCACGGTTTTGTGAAGGGCAGGTCGTGCCTCACAAACCTTATTGAGTTTTTCGTGAAGGTGACCAAACAGGTGGATGAGGGTAAAGCAGTGGATGTGGTGTATATGGATTTCAGTAAGGCGTTTGATAAGGTTCTCTACGGTAGGCGATTGCAGAAAATACGGAAGTATGGGGTTGCAGGTGATTTAGAGCTTTGGATCAGAAATTGGCTAGCTGAAAGAAGACAGAGGGTGGTGGTTGATGGCAAATATTCATCCTGGAGTTTAGTTACTAGTGGTGTACCGCAAGGATCTGTTTTGGGGCCACTGCTGTTTGTCATTTTTATAAATGACCTGGAAGAAGGTGTTGAAGGGTGGGTTAGTAAATTTGCGGATGACACAAAGGTCGTTGGAGTTGTGGATAGTGCCGAAGGAGATTAGAGGTGAGAGATACAGCACTGATAAAGGCCCTTCAGCCCACCGAGTGGTTCGCACCGCAGCCTCACAGCTCCACCGACCGGGGTTCAATTCTGGGTACTGCCTGTGTGGAGTTTGTAAGTTCTCCCTGTGTCTGTGTGGGTTTTCTCCGGGTGGTCCGGTTTCCTCCCACAAGCCAAAAGACTTGCAAGTTGGTAGGTAAATTGGCCATTGTAAAATTTCCCCGAGTATAAGTTGGTGGTAGGGAAATATAGGGACAGGTGGGGATGTGGTAGGAATATGGGATTAGCGTAGGATTAGTATATATGGGTAGTTGATGGTCGGCACAGACTCGGTGGGCCGAAGGCCCTGTTTAAGTGCTGTATCTCTAAACTAAACTGTACAGAACCTTAGTTAGGCCACTCTTAGAATATTGCATGCAATTCTGGTCGCCACAATACCAGAAGGATCTGGAGGCTTTGGTGAGGGTACAAAGGAGGTTTACCAGGATGTTGCCTGGTCTGGTGGGCATTAGCTATGAGGAGAGGTTGTAAAAACTCGGATTGTTTTCACTGGAAAAATGGAGGTGGAGGGACGACATGATAGAGGTTTACAAATTTATAAGCGGCATGGACAGAGTGGATAGTCAGAAGCTTTTTCCCAGTTTGGAAGAGTCAGTTACTAGGGGACATAGGATTAAGGTGCGAGGTGAAAGTTTAGAGGGGGAGTGCGAGGCACGTTTTTTACACAGAGGGTGGTGAATGCCTGGAACTTGCTGCCAGGGGAGGTGGTGGAAGCAGATACGATAGCGATGTTTAAGAGACATCTTGACAAATATATGAATAGGAAGAGAATTGAGGGAAATGGGCCCCGGAAGTGCAGAAGGTATTATTTCGGCAGGCATCAAGATCGGCGCAGGCTTGGAGGGCCGAATGGCCTGTTCCTGTGCTGTATTGGTATTTGTTCTTTGTTGTTCTTTGTTCTATAAGTATGTGGTAAGGAATATGGGATTAGCGTATAATTGGGTGGTTGTTGGTTGGCACAGCCTCGAAGGGCCTGTTTCAGTGCTGTTGCTGTTTATGACAAAGTGGAGATTGCCTTAATTACTGACTGACGGGGGTTACAATGAAACTAGAATCCTTTTTTAAATAAGATAAAGTCCAAAGCTGCAACTAACGTACTGGAAATGCCGATTGGAATATGAGTCGCAGGAAATCTCCTCCCTTAAACTTTCCTCTTCTTGCAATTTCGAAGATTGGCTGAGGCAGCTTAGTTTCTGATTACCTGTTTTTTTAAGAATAGAAACTGGCAGTGAGCAGAGAAATTTTCTTGCTGCTTTGTAGACTGTGACCTCTTTGCTTCCTTTTGTAGGCAGGCCCCGGAGATGTTGATTTGCAGCTTCAAGCCTTAAAAAGCAGACTGGTTGAAAAAGGATGGCTTCTAGGTCATGTGACCGGACCCCTTCAACCAGCTGCCGCGCTTACTGTTGGTGAAATGAATTCCCCCTCCGCTCCAATTTAAACATGTTGAACATAGATGCAAATAAACCTTACAATGCTGAGTATAATGTCTGCTGACAATAATACGCATGTGCACAAAAATACTGTAACTAACGGTTGGTTTTCATGCATTAGTGATAGTGCAAGTGAAGTTTGTGACGTCAAGTTCAAGTGATATTAGCTGTGTTCAGCTTGTGCCGTTTGCCTGATATTTTCTGTGATCATGTCAAGCAATATTTGCTGTTCCCACATTAAATGACATTTAAATGATGCTTGTTGTGGTCATTTTACGTGCTATTGGCTGTGTTCAGTATTATTTGCTGTGACCGTTTCAATCATATTTGGATCTTCCAGTTTATTTGATTTTTGCTGTATCCTTTTAAATGATATTTGCTGTGTTCATGTTAACTGAAAGTTGCTGTGAAAAATTTAAGTGACATTTGTAGCTACTAGTTTAAGTGTTGTTTTCTGTTTCCAGTTTAAGTGGCATTATCTATAGTCATTTTAAGTAATATTTGCTGTGACCAGTTGAAGTGATATTTTCTGTGTACTGTTGAATTAATATACTCTGCTATTAGCTCAAGTGACATCTGTTGTATCTAATGTGAGAAATATTTGCTATGGTGGTCTTAAATGGTATTTTCCGTGGCAAATGTAATTCTTTTTTCTGTGATTGAGTGTTTGCATGTTGATGTACCCCCTCCCATGTCCACCGCCGACTACGGCTGCTCAAGTTTGGCTCAACCTTGAAACTCCCTGGGTTGGAGGGTTGGCTGTAGGCAGCACCGGAGCGTTACATTTCAGTTTAAAATTTGCATTTTGATACTGTATTCGCTTTAATAACTATTAAGGTCAAGGAAGCCATTTTAAGATTAACATTTCTCTTTTCAGCCGTTTCATACTCTGCATTTTGTATTCTGTGTTATCTAAATGCATTAATTCTGCATAAAGTATAACTAGTCATGATTATAAAAGTAAAACAAACATGATTAAGTTATGATGAGTGCATTATTGAAATTGATATATGTATATTACAAAGTCTATTCATTTATTTAAAGTACTAATGAATAACAACTGTTTAAGTTGAAAGTTTCTGTAAAGTTCCTTTTCTTATGAAATTGGAATCTTTCTGGACTCTGATAAGTTACGGTACACCATGACCCAGTAAGAGTCTGGCTTATGAATACCGAGTTGCTTAGCATCATATTGAAACTGGATAGGTAAAGAAAACATTGTTCTCCATGGATAACACATTGCTGCCGATTCAAACCAGATGTTATCAACTGGAAGATGCAATTAACAACCAACGAAGTTTACCAAACAACAGCGAGTACCAATTATTCAGTCAACAATAGGTGAACTGTAACATGCATGATCGTGATCTAAGGGATAGCAACAAGAGTTCCATCAGGTTTCTGTGTTCGACAGACTCTGAAGTTTCCGGAGTATGCACCACATTTTATTCCTGCAAGCCGGTTCGATATCAAGAGCAGAGACCTGAGAGCTTGAAAGCAACCCACATTTCAACACATAATGAAACTGGCTAAAGCTGTAAATGCCATTATCCTAAGTTTATAAATTTTGTCTTTCTTTTCCTAAACTTTCTTATATTTGTTATCCAAAGATTCCTGCTATTGTCTTATTTGTTTAATTCTCTTTCTCACCTCATTTTAGGTCAATTAACATTGCCAACAAATTGGAATAACTGAAATTTATCAGGCAACGAATTAAGCTAAAAACAAAATATTAGAGTGAAACAAAGTACGTGGGATCACAAGTATCCATTTCCTTGCCGTTTCCTTTGCATCAAGGATTTAAGCATTTCCAGAATCATTGAAACGGAATAGAGAGAATGGGATGAGGAGCAGCGACACTTTTTTCACATCCTGCTTCCTGTAAGAACTCCATTTCATTCTCACAGTTTCTCCTTCTCCGACACATCTGCTCTGATGATGCAACCTTCCACAACAGCGCCTCTAATATAAATTTCTTGTTCCTCAACCGAGGATTCCCCGCCCCCCCTCCCCCCGCCCCGCTGTGGTTGACAGTGTCCTCAGCTGTGTCTCGCTTATTTCCTGCACCTGTGCCCTCACCCCTTCTTTTCCCTCTCAGAACCACGACAGGTTTTCTCTTGTCCACACTTTGCACCCCGCCAGCCTGCACATTCAGAGGATTATCCTTCGCCATTTCCACACCCTCCAGCATAATGCCAACAGAAAACACATCTCCCCCCTCCCCTCTCCTATCAGCATTCCGAGAGGATCATTTGCGTCGCAACAACCTGGCCCACTCCTCCATTACCCCGACACCTCGTCCCCTCCCCACCGCACCTTCCCATGCAATCGCAGGATGTGTAATACCTGCCCTTTTACCTCTTCTCTCTTCACTATCCATGGCCCTAAACACTCATTTCAGATGAAGCAGCCATTTACTTGTACATCTACCAACTTAGTATACTGTACTCGCTGCTCACAATGCGGTCTCCTCTACATTGGGGAGACGAAACGCGGATTAGGTGACCGCATTTGTGAACACCTCCACTGAGCCCGGAAACATAAATCCGATCTTCCTGTCGCTTGCCATTTCAACACACACCCCTGCTGTCATTCCCACATCTCTGACCTGGGCTTGCTGCATTGTTCCAGTGACCATCAACGCAAGCTGGAGAACAGCAACGTTAACTCTGCTTCTCTTTTCTCAGATGCTGCCAGACCTGCTGAGTGGTTCCAGCATTTCTTGTTTTTATTTCTTGCCTTTACTTGTTGTCTCCTTAATGTGAGCCTATCTTTTCCAGAACTCCAGGATTGAAGTCCTCCAATCAGACATCTGTCACTATCACAGTACCATATCAGCTCTTCTCAAATCACAAATAACATCCTGTGTGACTGAAATAAACATTACCTTTTCCTCCTCGAGTTCTCGACCTGTCTGCAGCAATTGATTGAGTTGATCAGTCAATCCTCCAAATCTCTCCACCATCGTCCCCGAGTCTGGAACTGCAATCATCTGCTTCCATTCTTATCATTATAATCATGGCCAGAATATCGAAATCAGTAGATTATATTTCAATTTCTGCAGCAACGTCTCTGTTCATCTCGAAAGGTCTATTTCTCACTTACATTCTGTCTGCCATTGACATCATCGAAAAACAGAATGTCAGTTTCAATATTTGTGCTGAAGACACCAAACTCTACCTCACCCTGACATTTCTCGTTTCTCTGTTTTCTCTGGATTGTCACACGGCTTGTCAGCAATCCGGTACCTGGTGAACAGCAATGTCCTTCAATTAAATACTGGAAAGGCTGAAGCCATTTACTTTGTTCCTTGCCACAAACTTTACTCTCCAGCCAGAATTCCTTTTCCTGGAAACTAGCTGAGACTGAACCATATTTTTTGCAAACTTGGTCAGATCATTGACATCGGGATGAGCTTACAAACACAAGCCTCCACCTTTGACAAGCTCCCTCATGGCAGACTGGTCTAAAAGGTGAATTTACACGGGCAACATGGATACAGAACTGGCTGCATCATAGAAAACAGAGGGGAGCAATGGAAGGGTGCTTTTCTGAATGGAGGGATGTGACGAGTGGTGGTCTGCAGAGATCAGTGCTGGGACCTTTGCTGTTTGTAGTATATATAATTGATTTGGAGGAAAATGTAGCTGGTCTGATGAGTAAGTTGGCGGACAACACAAAGGTTGGTGGTGTTGCGGACAGTGATGAGGATTGCCAAAGGATACAGCAGGATATAGATCGGTTGGAGACTTTGGCGGAGAAATTTCAGATGGAGTTTAATCCGGACAAATGTGAGGTAATGCATTTTGGAAGGTCTAATGCATGTGGGAAGTATACAGTAAATGGCAGAATCCGCAGGACTATTGACAGGCAGAGAGATCTGGGCATACAGGTCCGCAGGTCACTGAAAGTGGCAGTGCGGGTGGATAGGTTTGGTCGAGAAGGCATATGGCATGCTTCCCTTCGTCGTTCCGGGCATAGAGTATAAAAATTGGCAAGTCATGCTGCAGCTGTACAGAACTTTGGTTTGGCCACACTTAGAATATTGCGTGGAATTCCGGTCGCCACACTACCAGAAGGACATGGAGGCTTTGGAGAGGGTTTACCAGGATGTTGCCTGGTCTGGAGGGCATTAGCTATGAGGAGTGATTGGAAAAACTCGTATTGTTTTCATTGGAACGACGGAGATGGAGGGGCGACATGATAGAGGTTTACAAAGTTATGAGCGGCATGGACAGAATGGATAGTCAGAAGCTTTTTCCCAAGGTGGAAGAGTCAGTAAATAGGGGACATAGGTTTAAGGTGAGAGGCGTAAAGATTAGAGGGATTGAGTGAGGCAAGTTCTTTACACAGAGGGTGGTGAGTGCCTGGAACTTGCTGCCGGGGGAGATGGTGGAAGCAGGTACGATTGCAACGTTTAAGGGGCATCTTGAAAATACATGAATAGGATGGGAATAGAGGGGTATGGACCCCCGAGGTGCAGAAGGTTTTAGTTTACGCAGGCATCAAGATCAGCGTAGGCTTGGAGGGCCAAATGGCCTGTTCCTGTGCTGTACTGCTATTTGTTCTGTGTTTGTTTATCTCAATGACCCATTCCTCTTCCCCCGTTTCACCTCAAATGTTGCTGAAATCTGATCCGTGTCTTTGCCAGCTCCAGATTTGAATGTTCAAACACACTCTTGGCCGACCTCCCACATTCTACACTCGTATTTTTTATTCTGTGTATATGGAGGAATCATACTCTGTGTGTCCGCTGTCAGAACCAGCTGCTGCCTACGTTTACCGAAGCTCATGAATGATAACCAGGGAGGAAATCCGATCAGAAATCCTGGAGCCAATCAAACAGCAGTCAGCACAAATTACCCCAACTTCCAGTAAGATAGGGTCACATGACCAGGCTCTGCTCCTGTCTCCGACTCCAGTTTTTGTCTATCCACGAACAAATCAGGAGCACAGCCTAAACGGCAGGTATTCCGAATGCCACAGCTCAAACCCAGACCAGGAATACTTCCCCAATCCCTATCCAGTTCGGTTCCACCAAATTCCTCTTGTCCTCATTGCTCCACTGTAATAATTTGAAGAATCGTGGACGAACATATCAATCCTGTTGCAAATGATACCATGTCAATCACAACAATCTGCCAAGCTGTAAATCGCTCTGAACTTACTTCACTCCCTTCTTCCCTTGTCATCTGTTGTTGAACAGTATTTGTTATGCACCACTGATTCTGCTGCACCGTCAGCAGGTTTTTCCCCAATAAACTGTACCCAGGGCATCGTAAATTCCAGCACTACACCATTTCAACTCTCTTCTTGCCTTCCAACACCATCTGGAATTCGATATCTCTCACTACGTGCTCATCAATCTCGCACTCTCTATACTTTTCCACTCATGCGTGATGTCACGCTGTTTTAACCTGCTCTATTATGTCTTCTGAGAAATCTATTTGGATGTGTGCAGTGCTTTGTTCATGCAAGTTGTCATGGTCACCAGTTTCTTGCCACCCCATACTCTACGGTCTGGCTTAACCTGCTTCTTTCCCCATTGCAGTGGAAAGTATGTTGGCACAGTGAATACCGAAAGGAAGAGAGGAACCATCAGAATTCGAGTGATACTGGGCAGCTTTCCTGTAACTGCTGGAGCCTGCTTAGATTGGAGAACCTGTGCAATGGGATTTGAGTCATATTTTTTTCAACATATTTTAGCACTTCAATATGAGATTGAAACCAGTCTGCATTCCTCTTCGCACGTTTACCGTAGGTAGTGAAAGCTGGCTCATAGATGACGTCTCTGATGTGGGCCCACTTAGTCTCAGCATCTCCTGTGGGAGTGTTTTGAAGGGCTGTTGCAAGTGAATTTAGAAATTTTTGTAACAACTGTGGATGAGAAATTCTGCTCGTGTTGTTGCACGGGTGGCCCTTCTGCTTGGAATTATGCAACTTCTTTGGTCTTAGTCTAACCTTGCTGCACACCAGGGAGTGGTCGGTGTCGCAGTCCGCACTGTGGAAGCTGCGTGTGATTTGAACACTGTTTAAGGAGTCTCACCTTGTGACGATGAGGTCCAGCTGGTGACAACGACCCGATCTTGGGTGCCTCCATGAAACCTGATGACAGGGTTCAGTATGAAAGAACATGTTGGTGATGCAGAGTTTATGATAGGTACACAACTCAAGCAGTGTCTGCCCATTCTCATTCATCCTTCCAACATCATAGTGTCCAAGGCAGGAGGGCCATGAGTCATGGTCGGCCCCAACCCTGGCATTAAAGTCCCCCAGCAGGAACAGGTGTTCGCTCTTGGGGATGCTACTAATGATATTATGGAGTTCCTTGCAGAACTGTTCTTTCGCTTCATGTGGGGAACAGAGTGTTGGAGCTCAGATGCTGAGTAGGTGTACTGGACCAAAGGTGCTGAGCAGTCGGATGGACAGGAGGCGTTCCGAGCCATTTGAAGGAGGCTCTATCATGCTGAGCAAGGAGTTTCTGATGGCTTGAGATCCACTCGCGGGGAGGCGTGCAAAGAGGAATGCAGACTGGTTTCAATCTCATATTTAAGAGCTGGAACCTGTCATAGCCGCTAAGCGCATTGCACTGTTGAACTACAAGAAAGCCCCCAGCGAGTTAACATTCGTAGCACTAAAAGCAGCCAGAAGCACTGCACAAAGAACAGCCAGGCGCTGCGCAAATGACTACTGGCAACACCTATGCAGTCATATTCAGCTGGCCTCAGACACCGGAAACATCAGAGGAATGTATGATGGCATGAAGAGAGCTTTTGGGCCAACCATCAAGAAGCTCGCCCCCCTCAAATCTAAATCAGGGGATATAATTACTGACCAACGAAAGCAAATGGAATTCTGGGTTGAGCACTACCTCGAACTGTACTCCAGGGAGATTGTTGTCACTGAGACGACCCTCAATGCAACCCAGCCTCTACCAGTCATGGATGATCTGGACGTACAGCCAACAAAATCGGAAGTCAGTGATGCCATTGATTCTCTAGCCAGCGGAAAAGCCCCTGGAAAGGACGGCATTACCCCTGAAATAATCAAGAGGGCCAAGCCTGCTATACTCAAGGCACGACATTAACTGCTTTGCCTGTGCTGGGACGAGAGAGCAGTACCTCAGGACATGCACGATGCCAATATAAAAGCAAAGGTGACCGCAACAACTACCGTGGAATCTCCTTGCTCAACATAGTGGAGAAAGTCTTTGCTCGAGTCGCTTTAAACAGGCTCCAGAAGCTGGCCGAGCACGTCTGCCCTGAGGCAGTGTGGCTTTCGTGCAGAGAGTCCGACCATTGACATGCTGTTACCCCTTCGTCAGATACAGGAGAAATGCCGTGAACAACAGATGCCCCTCCACATTGCATTCATTGATCTCACCAAAGACTTTGACCTCGTCAGCAGACGTGGTCTCTTCAGACTACTAGAAAAGATTGGGTGTTCTCCGAAGCTACTAAGTATCGTCACCTCATTCCATGACAATATGAAAGGCACAATTCAACATAGCGGCACCTCATCAGACGTCTTTCCTTCCCTGAGTGGCGTGAAACAGGGCTGTGTTCTCGCACCCACACTTTTGGGGATTTTCTTCTCCCTGCTGCTATCACATGCGTTCAAGTCTTCAGAAGAAGGAATTTTCCTCCACACAAGATCAGGGGGTAGGTTGTTCGACCTTGCCCATCTAAGAGCGAAGACCAAAGTATGGAAAGTCTGCATCAGGGAACTCCTCTTTGCTGACGATGCTGCTTTAACATCTCACACTGAAGAGTGTCTGCAGAGTCTCATCGACAGGTTTGCGGCTGCCTGCAACGAATTTTGCCTAACTATCAGCCTCAGGAAAACGAACATCATGGGACAGGAAGTCAGAAATGCTCCATCCATCAATATTGGCGACCACGCTCTGGAAGTGGTTCAAGACTTCACCTGCCTAGGCTCAACTATCGCCAGTAACCTGTCTCTGGATGCAGAAATCAACAAGCACATGGGAAAGGCTTCCACTGCTATGTCGAGACTGGCCAAGTGAGTGTGGGACAATGGCACACTGACACGGAACACAAAAGTCCGAGTGTATCAAGCCTCTGTCCTCAGTACCTTGCTCCATGGCAGCGAGGCCTGGACAACGTATGTCAGCCAAGAGCGACATCTCAATTCATTCCATCTTCGCTGCCACCAGATAATCCTTGGCATCAGGTGGCAGGACCGTATCTCCAACACAGAAGTCCTCGAGGTGGCCAACATCCCCAGCTTATACACACTACTGAGTCCGCGTCGCTTGAGATGGCTTGGGCATGTGAGCCGCATGGAAGATGGCAGGATCCCCAAAGACACATTGTACAGCGAGCTCGCCACTGGTATCAGATCCACTGGCCGTCCATGTCTCCGCTTTAAAGAGGTCTGAAAACGTGACATGAAGTCCTGCGACATTGATCACAATTCGTGGGAGTCTGTTGCCAGAATTCGCCAGAGCTGGCGGGCAACCATAAAGGCGGGGCTAAATTGTGGCGATTCGAAGAGACTGAGCAGTTGGCAGGAGAAAAGATTGAAGCGCAAGGGGAGAGCCAACTGTGTAACAGCCCCGACAAACAAATTTTTCTGCAGCACCTGTGGAAGAGCCTGTCAGTCTGGAATTTTCGGCCCAGTGGTGAGCACCGCAGCCTCACAAATCGAGGGACCCGAGTTTGATTCTGGGTACTGCCTGTGCGGAGTTGCAAGTTCTCCCTGTGGGTTTTTGCCGGGTGCTCCGATTTTCTCCCACAGCCAAAGTACATAGACTTTGAACAGTACAGCACAGTACAGGCCCTTCGGCCCACGATGTGGTGCCGAACCTTTAACCTACTCGAAGATCAAATTACCTCCATACCCTTCATTCTACTATCATCCATGTACCTATCCAAGGGTCGCTTAATTGCCGCTAATGTACCTGCTTCTACTATCACCGCTGGCAGCGCATTCCACGCACCCACCACTCTCTGTGTAAAGAGCCTACCTCTGACATCTCCCCGAAACCTTCCTTCAATCACCTTAAAATTATGCCCACTACTGATAGCCCTTTCCGCCCTTGGAAAATGTCTCTGGCTATCCACTCGATCTATGCCTCTCATCATCTTGTACCCCTCTATCAAGTCACCTCTCATCCTTCTTCGCTCCAATGAAAAAAGCCCTCGCTCCCTCAAGCTTTCTTCGTAAGACATGCCCTCCAGTCCAGGCAGCATCCTGGTAAATCTCCTCTGCACCCTCTCTAAAGCTTCCACATCCTTCCCATAATGAAGCGACCAGAACTGAACACAATATTCCAAGTGTGGTTGAACCAGGGCTTTATAGAGCTGCAGCATAACCTCGCGGCTCTTAAACTCAATCCCCCTTTTAATGAAAGCCAACACAACATACGCCTTCTTAACAACCCTATCAACTTGGGTGGCAATTTTGAGCGATCTGTGGACATGGACCCCAAGATCCCTCTGTACCTCCACACTACCAAGAATCCTGTCTTTAAGCCTGTATTCTGCATTCAAATTCGACCTTCCAAAATGAATCACTTCACACTTTTCCAGGTTGAACTCCATCTGCCACATCTCAGCCCAGCTCTGCATCCTGTCAATGTCCCGTTACAACATCCAACAGCCTTCCACACTATCCACAACTCCAGAAATCTTCGTGTCATCGGCAAACTTGCTAACACAGTCTTCCACTTCCTCATCCAAGTCATTTATAAAAATCACAAAGAGCAGAGCTCTCAGAACAGATCCCTGCGGAAAACCACTGGTCACCGAGCTCCATGCTGAATACTTTCTATTTATTACCACCCTCTGTCTTCTATGGGCCAGCCAATTTTGTATCCAGACAGCCAACTTTCCCCATATCCCATGCCTCCTTACTTTCTGAATGAGCCGACCATGGGGAACCTTATCAAATGCCTTACTAAAATCCATATACACCACATCCACTGCTCTTCCTTCATCAATGTGTTTTGTCACATCTTCAAAGAATTCAATAAGGCTTGTGAGGCATGACCTGCCCCTCACAAAGCCATGCTGACTATCTGTAATCAAACCATGCTGTTCCAAATAATCATAAATCCTATCTCTCAGAATCCTCTCCAATAATATGTCCGGTACCGACGTAGGACTGACTGGTCTATAATTCCCAGTGTTATCCCTATTCCCTTTCTTGAACAAGGGAATAACATTTGCCACCCTCCAATCATCTGGTACTACTCCAGTGGATAGTGAGGACGCAAAGAGCATCGCCAAAGTCGCGGCAATCTATTCCCTCGCTTCCCGTAATATCCTTGGGTATATCCCGTCTGGCCCCGGGGACTTATCTGTCCTCAAATCATTCAAAATTTCCAGCACATCTTCCCTCTTAAAATCAACGTTTTCGAGCATATCAGTCTGTTTCACGTTGTCCTCACAAACGACCAGTTCCCTCTCACTAGTGAATACTGAAGCAAAGTATTCATTTACGAACTCCCCTGCCTCCTCCGACTCCAGGCACAAGTTCCCTCCACTATCCCTGATAGGCCCTACCCTCACTCTGGCCATCCTCTTGTTCCTCACATAAGTGTAGAACGCCTTGGGATTTTCCTTAATCCTGCCCGCCAAGACTTTTTCATGTCCCCTTCTAGCTCTCCTAAGTCCATTCTTCAGTTCCTTCCTGGCTACCTTGTAACCCTCTAGAGCCCTGTCTGATCCTTCCTTTTTCAACCTTAGCGTCGGGCGGCACACTGGCGCAGTGGTTTGCACCGCAGCCTCACAGCTCCAGCGACCCGGGTTCATTTCTGGGTACTGCCTGTGTGCAGTTAGCAACTTCTCCCTGTGTCTGCGTGGGTTTCCTCCGGGTGCTCCGGTTTCCTTCACACATGCCAAAGACTTGGAGGTTGATAGGTTAATTGGCCATTATAAATTGCCCCTAGTATAAGTAGGTGGTAGGGACATGTGGGGATATGGTAGGAATATGAAGTTAGTGTAGGATATGTACAAATGGGTGGTTGATGGTCGGCAAAGACTCGGTGGGCCGATGGGCCTGTTTCAGTGCTGTATCTCTAAATAAAAAAAATAATTAAGTAAGCTTCCTTCTTCCTCTTGACTCGCTGTTCCACATCTCTTGTCATCCAAGGTTCCTTCACCCTACCATCCCTTCCCTGCCTCATCGGGACAAACCTATCCAGCATTCGCAGGTGATGTGTAAATTGGCCATTGTAAATTGCCCCTGGTGTAGGTAGGTGGTAGGGGATATGGGATTACAGTAGGGTTAGTATAAATGGGTGGTTGTTGGTCGGCACAGACTCGGTAGGCCGAAGGGCCGGTTTCATTGCTGTATCTCGAAATAAATAAATATAAATAAATAAATAGAATAGGCCTGCATAACCACTCCAGGCGCTGCTCCACACACCACTGACCACCTCCAGACGCTCACCCATTGTCGCTCCAGATAAGGAGGCCAAAGAAGATATTTTAGCACTAATATAATTTGACACAATTAATTTAATATTATTGCCATGCCCAGTAGAGCCATTTCAAATTCATATCTTTTAACACAGATTTTCACTGAGTGTGTAAGATTTTGTAACTGACTTTTCTATTAAAATGTACCATCCGAGCCGCAAATAATGGCCACCAAAGGTTATCTGACCTGATCAGTAAATTTCTAAACAGCCATACCGTCTGGCAAGGACAAAATGATACATTCCAGACTAAGAAGTGGCAACTCCACGTATCCTGAGACAATTCAAGAGGCAATCCTGAACTGAATGGGTCTTTCTGAAACAAAGACAGTAATCAAGAAATAAGCCAGATAATGAATAATCACCCTAATTCCAACACCATATTTGAGAAAGGGAAAAGTGATAATGCACATGGTCAGCTAACTATGTTGGTTTCTTTTTATTCTTTAACTGCTATCTGAAGAAAGTCACAACAGCAACAGCAAAAAGGGCAGAAAAATCTATGCCTAAATAATTGGAGACTGCAGCATGGTGACGTCTCCAAGCCTGTTCCATTTCGAACCCACCAATACTGCAAAGTGGCCTCGTGGTAACGAGACTGAAAGCAACCAAGTTTGTGACCTGCAGAAATTCTATCCCGTCAAGAGAATCCTGAAAGCCACTTCAGAACGTGACTCTGGCTGTTGAACTTAGCTAAGCCACACTTCAGGAGTGAAGGTGTCTTTTTCATAAGGTCTGCAACGTGTCTTTTCGACTGCGAGCGATGTGAATGATGAACTATTATTTTGATTATAAGCTGTAAAGGTGCACTATTCTTTTCAACTATACTTCCCTTAAGTGTGTTTGTGTATGTCGCTGTGTGAGTGAGTGCCATAGTGTTAGATTTCGTGGTGAGTGTTGAATGAACAGTCTCGAGGGTGTACATTCATGCAATGCAGGACATGTGAAGAGCAGTTCTGGTCTTCAAACAGGATCTGAAATTCTCACATGTAGCTTGTATATTCGAACAGGAATCACAAGAAAAATAAGAATGTACAATGGACACATTCATGGACTGATAACAAAATGCTGCTAATGAACCAATGTTGCAAATAATTTGTCAATTGAGTATGTAGAGCTGCATGATCTAATTGTGATTAAGAGCAGCTGATACTAATTGTGGAAAGATCAGGGTGCATATGGAATAACCAGTTTCCACCTGGGGAGGGGTACGGGGGAGCTTGTCTGGAGAAGAGAAATGCTGTCGGTACTTATGCTGTATGGATTATTGTAAGTTTTCCTATGTGGAAGTAAGACTGGCTCCTGCTTTATCCTTTGTCAGATGCATGTTCAAGAAATTTACATTTTGCGCCTTCCCAGGATCATATCTTGTAATTGGGATGTTTCATGTTCCTTTGTTGATCTCTGTCAGGGCGTGGGATTTTCCTGACTTCAGGCCGTGCAGAACAGGTGAACTAAATATTCTATGAGGCTATGAGTCCCTCCCTCAGGATAATTCAAACCAACAAGGAACCTACTCACCACAAAGTAAAAAATCTGCAATAATTGTAATTCATGTGAGGGAGACGCAGAAGGACGTGGGCATACTTTTGCTGGCAGGTTTGCCTTGAAGATTTTTAGGGGGTTTGTTGAATGTCAAGTTAGTAAGTGTAGAACTGATCCATCCTGATATTGTGCGAAATCGAACATAAAATCTCAGAAATATTTGGGAACAACATGTAAAATTACGAGGGAAAATAGACCTTCTTGAGAAAGGAAACGAAAGTATTGAAATAGGAAGATTTTTGAACTGACAAAGGATTGAATCTGATTCATCAGTGAATCCACGTCTTTGGATTCTTATTGTTACAAATGTGAAACCTGTGGCACCTTTGCCTTTACAGCCAACTGACATAGTCCTCAGGGTTAAAGGTTTCTTGCTGCTGTGTTTAGGTAACCCAGAAGATAAAATGATATCCTGGGGGCCGGAATTGTATTACTTACTTTCCGTGGAACACTGCAATCTGTTGTCAATCACTTCTGGAACTCTGAGGAAGAGCTGTGCGGCTAACAGCTTCCTCCATCACCTAACAACTGGACACTCGAGCTACAGTTCCATCAACAAGAAGGCAAGGTTGGCCCTCCCATTAGCCCGAACCCTCGCACACCCATTCTGCAATCCCCCTGTTACTCGGATGGCCCGCCATGTTTTGGGAAGTGATGGTTCATATAACTCCCAAGATTAAGCCTTGAATGCCCCAAGGTTCGCTACACAGCATCTTAACTATCCATATTGTGACCTCCCGTTTAAAACATGTAACTAAACATTGATGGGGAATTGAAGAGCCTGTATCAGATCCAATGACCCCTCCTCTTGTCCATATATGACACAAACCTGCGTATTTCCCATGTTCTCCTGATCATTACAATGTATCTTTTCGAAATTATCACAGCCAGTCATGACGCTCATGGCTTGTTTCAACAAATAGACCAACGACAGTTTATCCATCCCCCAACTACCCTGTGATTTGCCTCTTTCAATCATTCGGTCAAAGATTGAGGCCAAGATGAGAAGACATTTACTCTGGATGAATGACGGACAAACTGAAACTGTCTTCTTTCACTCCCACAAAAAACACGTCATTTTTGCATTGATTGCATCAGATTTGGGCAGCTAATAGGCAACTAAATATCACATCACACATTTGCCATGAAATGGCCTTGTCCAACAGGAGAGAATCTAACCACCTCCCCTTGATATTAATCGTCGTGGTCAGTCCCCAATTACCACATTATCAATATCATAGGCGTTACCTTTGATCAGAATTTTAACTGGGCCAGCCAAATAAATGTTGTTGCTCCAGAGAAGATCAGACGCTGGGATTTATGCATTAAATAACTCACTGACTTTTGCATCCACAATCTACAAGGCATAGGTCAGGAATAATGGAATATACTCCACTTTCCTGGATCTGTGCCGCCGCCAACAAAACTCAAGCGCCTCAGCAGGATCCAAGCAAATGGACTTGATTGATGTCCCTGCGATGCACCATACTAACACTTAATTCATTCCACCACCAGCAGACAGTGGCTGCCGTGTGCACCATATATAACATCACACCGCAGGAAGTTACTAAATTTATTTCGACAGCTCATTTCAAGCACGAGACCGCTAACACCGAAAAGGATAAGGGTGGCAGACGCATGGAAACATGAACACCTGAAAGTTCCCACCAACCACAGACATCCTGAGTTGGAACGACATCGTCATTTCATCACAATTTCTGGGACAAAATCCTGGAAGCTCCTTTCTCATTGTACTGCGGGTGTACCTAAAGCAGATGAAGTCCAGCGTTTCAAGAAGGTGGCACTCCACCACGTCCCCAAGAGAAACTAAAGGTGGATGACAAATAGCAGCCTCGCCAGCAATGCCCACATCCAAGGAGAAAGAAGCATTCACCTTGCTGCCTCAGTCTCTCAGCCCAGATGTGTGTTCCATTGATGCCCTGCCCGGTTCCAAGCTCAGCACATTCTCTCCCGTTTACGAATAGGCGGTCTCCCAGTTAAAATGGTGATGAGGAGGAATTTTTTCTCTTGAAGTTCCATCGCATTTAGAATTCACTTACGCAGAAGTCAGTGGAGTCTGGGTCATTGAATATATTCAAGGCTGGTTGAGACTGACTTTTCATTTACGAGGGATTGAAGACTTACTGTTGTCTGGCAGGAAATTGGATTTACGGCCATGGTCAGATAAGCCATTATGGTATAGAATGGCAGAACATGATCTATGGGCTGAATGGCCTACTCCCTCTTTTATTTCTAATGACCTTAGGTGAGAGGAAATCTGTTGCATCTCTTGCACTTGCATAGAAAGGAGCTGCGGGCAAGCAAACCTCATCTTTGATGTGACGGAAGAGTGAATACAGATATTTTGTTCGCGATTTTAGTTGGACATGGTGGAAATGGAGAAGGGTGATTTGTTGAAGGTGGAGGCGGTTGGAATGGAAAGTGAGAATAAGTGAATTAATATCATGGTTCTGGAAGGTAGGGAAGGAGCTGAGGACAGTCACTCGGGTGATGGAACAGATAAAGCTGAGGCCTCTGCAAAACTAATGTGAGGAATGCACGGTTAATGTGAAATGAAAAGACGACAGAAGCACTGGCATGGAAAATGTAATCGTTTAAACAAACAAAAGGCGATGAGGAAACTAAGAGAATGGAAGTTATTATTTATGCAAAGTGGAGTTTGAGGAAGTGTGGTCAAGATAACTGTGGAAGTTGGTGGCTCATAGTAAATATTGATGCAGAGTGTGTGCACTTATATTGAGGGAGGAAATTCGTAGAAGAGAAGTAAGGAGTCACAGATGGACCGTTTTCAGGCGAGAGAGGTACAGATATTTCAATGCAAATTTGATTAAATTTTGGAGCTCGATCTGAACAAGGGTTTGACACAGCCACAATGATCGATGTATCGGATGAAGAGGTTGAAAAGGGAAACGGAGTAGCTCGGACCGTGTGAGGGAGAGAACAATATTGAAAATCCTGCCATTGTGTCCAGTTCGAGGCACCACACTTTGAGGCTTTCGAGCAGGTGTAGAAAATGTTCAAGTGAAAATTCCAGGGGTGACAGATGTTTTATGCCGACAGATTAGAGAATCGAGTTTTTAGTTTTAGTTTTAGTTTTAGAGATACAGCACTGAAACAGGCCCTTCGGCCCACCGAGTCTGTGCCGACCATCAACCACCCATTTATACTAATCCTACACTAATCCCATATCCCTACCACGTCCCCACCTGTCCCTATATTTCCCTACCACCAACCTATACAAGGGGCAATTTATAATGGCCAATTAACCTATCAACCTGCAAGTCTTTGGCATGTGGGAGGAAACAGGAGCACCCGGAGGAAACCCACGCAGACACAGGGAGAACTTGCAAACTCCACACAGGCAGTACCCAGAATTGAACCCGGGTCGCTGGAGCTGTGAGGCTGCGGTGCTAACCACTGCGCCACTGTGCCGCCCTTTTCTCCTTAAAGAGGAAATTGAGCGAGAGTTTGATATAGTTGTTCCAAACCATGGGTTGTTTAAACAGAGTAGATAGAGAGAAACTGCTCTCATTGGCAAACCTGGCGAAAAGCAAAGGACACAGGTTTAAGGGAGTGGCAAAAGAATCAGTGGCGACATGAGGGAAAACGTATGTTTCCAAAGCACGTGTTCAGGATATGAAATGAACGCTTGAGAGAGTGGTGAAGACAGAATCAATCAGAAGCGAACTGAATGAACAACTGAAGAGAAAAACAAAGCAGGTCAGTGAGGAGGAGATGGAGGAGTGAGATTAGCTGAGCTGCCCGTTCAGAGAGCTGACATGGTCAAGACAGATCTAATGGCCAAGTGCTGTGTTGCAACCATTCCATACTCCTTTTTGTTTGAATATATGAATTGTTGAACGGAATTGCACAGACAAGAGCGCATCCAAAGTATAGACGAACATCCGTTACAGGCTTCTCCGACGTTAGGAATTTAATTTCTGAATAGTCATGCAGAGTGCAGGCCATCACTAAAACAACATGACATCCACAGATGGGACTCATGATTTTTCTCGGACTTCCTATATTTTTGTTTAACACAGCTTCCAGTTATGATTAGTTGCTTATTGTGATCAGATTTGTCCAGACTTGGGGGTGGGGATGGGGATGGGTCCAATTCAATTTTAGTGGAAAATATATTCCATCAACAGGGAATTAGCACAACTGTCGTAATCTGTTTGTTCAAAGATTAAGAAAAACTGTTTGAACAATTTTGCAACATGTGCATCCCCATAGAGATTCGGGAGGGTGTAAAGTTAATGCACTGGGAATGTGTCACCTCAGAATTTATTTCAGAGATATTACCTGCAGCACGAACAGACCGATCACTCCAAGCAGAAAATGCACGGACCAATTCAATGGGTCAGGAAAATATTCGATGTGATCCTTGTTGTAATTGGCGTTCCTGGTAAGTATCTATAACAAATGAAGTTTTGTAAATCTGTGTATGAGCTGGTTTCTTGCATTACCATGGGAATAATAATATTACATGCGATCGAATGGTTACAGTTACACAGACACACACTCAATAATATAATTGCATTAATTTCCAGAATTAGCTGTGCCGTTTTAATCTGTTGTCTCAACTGTTTCTTGCTCAAGACACTCTGCATTGTAAAGTTATTGAATTATGTGGAATGTTGTGTTCTGTAGAATCACAGCTCAAAGCAGGAAAATCTCAGAGTGGAAGGATTACTGGAATTATCTGTTAATGTAGAATTATACTGTGTGTGTGCACTAACTGGAGTGGAGCACCTGACCTCAGCGATCATGTATAACTGGGAGTCTCTGACACTCCAGAATTGTACTGATTGTGGCTGACTAACTGGTGTGGACAATGTAACTCCAGGGAACATGTATTTGCTGGAGTATCTGTCATTGTATTCAGTGCGGGTCCCCATTTTATTCAAATTCTAATTAGATTTGTTGACAGCACCATCAGGTGATGATTAATAGCCTTCCCGAGCACAGTCCTGAGAAGCGTTTGCTCACAAGTGCACTGCAATAATAAATGATCCTCTTCAATATTACGAAAAACACTGATGACTATGACATTTTAATAGACAACTTGTTGATTTTACAACACAGAATCTGGGCATTCGGTACAACTGAATTAGGACAGTCTTCCTGCTCTGCACGAGCCTCTCTTCATTCCAGCTCATCTAATCCGATCAGCATATCCGTCCAATCCTGTCTCCATCATGCACTAACCTCACTTCTTCTTATTTTTTCTTCCATTGCAACTTCTCCAAGAGGTCTCAATTCCACCTTCTCAGCAGTACAAGTAAATAGGTCTCTCTTGAATTCCATCGCGTATTTATTGATGACCATCTTATTTTGAGGAAATACAGAACTGGTCACCAGCAAAGTGGGAATATCAGGTCCACGTTTTCCCTCTCTAAACCTTTTTAAAAAATTTTAAAGGCCTCTATTAATTCAACAATCATCCTTCTCTTATCGACATAATGGAGCCACAACACATATCCCAATAACTATAATCTCTCCGCTATGGTATTATTTTTGTGAAGAATACGTGCACCTGCTGGTTACCCTGGATATTTTTATCATGTGTATTCCAGAGGAGTACACATTATTCACGTGTTCAATCACCACCATTCTAATATGTTATTATAACACTTTTCTTCTGACGATATTCCTGTAGAAATGAAAGCCTGTGCTGTGATCACACTTGCATTGACTCAGTAAATTCCCTTTTCAATTTAACTCATTTATACATCAGAGGGAGTGGTCCAAGACGGATGAGTGTCTCCTATCCGAGGGACTGGTTCGAATCAGGGAGGAATTTCTTCGAACACAGGGAGTGATTCGAGTCCGGGATGGGTTCCTACACTGGGAGTGGTTGGAGACCGGGTGCAGTTCTCCAGTCTACCCATTCTTGGGCTCCACGTTGTTATATTTAACTAGTTTACCAGCGTCCAATGAGCGGTGTGCTGTACCTGCCCGTCCAGGATTTGTTAAATCTGGAAGTGCTGGGGTTAGAGGCAGGTTGGGGTCATGGACCCGATCTGATCTGATCCCAATCCACACGGTTTTGGTGCTAAAATCCTTCCTGCCAGGGTTGAGGAGCGGAGAATGTTTTTCTGTAATTTCCAGCCATTTTTCCCTTCTCTCCTTCATAGTTAATTGAGTCTCAATTGTGATCCTGTCCAAGGGAAATTGCGGACTTTCCAGCTGCACCACCCGTTACCTGGTGGCCATGTCAACGGCGGATCTGCTGGTCATTATCACTGAGATCATACTCTGGAGAATCAATGATTATTATTTCCCATTAAATTTCCTGGATCTAACCTTTGTGTGTCGCCCTCTCCATGTCTTGATGCGTGCAGCCATCGACTGTTCGGTTTGGTTCACCATCGCTTTCACATTTGATCGATTTGTCGCCATTTGTTGCCAAAAGCTGAAATCGAAATATTGCACCAGGAAAACTGCAACTGTGGTTCGATGCAACAACCGGCATTCTGCTCTGTCTAAAAAATATTCCCGTCTACTTTAGATTTAAACCTATACAGGTAATCGACAATGTCGAATGGCGTTGCTTTAATAAGCGAAGCTATTTTACTGACCCTCGATGGATTGGATTTAGAATGTTTGAAAAAGCTTTAACACCATTATTGCTATTCATTTTAATTCTGTTGCTGAACGCTCTGACGTTCAGACACATTTTAGTGGCCAGTCGATTTCGTCAGAGACTGAGGGGTCAAAGCAAGAAAGATAATCACTATGACTCTGAAATGGAGAGAAGAAGGAAGTCTATGATTTCACTCTTCACCATATCTGGCAGCTTCATATTTCTGTGGTTGGTGTATGTGTTATATATTTTTGGCATTGGTCATTTCTCAGATTATGATTCTTATTATATCTTTGAAAATGTCACATACATGCTGCGGAATTTAAGTTGCTGCACAAACACATTTATATATGTGGCCATTCAGTCCGAGTTCAGAGAGCAGTTAAAGAGCGCGGTGAAATATCCAGTTACATCAATTAGTAAATTAATTAATAAACAAAGCAACTGAAACCACCTTAAGGATCCAGTGGTTAATGGACAAGAGGTCACTGCTGGACGTCCAGAAGAAAATGGCTTTCAGGAGTAAAGACAAACACTCGAGCTGTTAGTGACGGGAAGAGGGGGTCGAGAGCAAGAGGGTGGGAAGTAAATTAGCAGGAATCAAAAAAGATAACGAGCAGTGAGCAAAGGGAAAGAGATGACCTTCGTAAAGGGGTCAGGAGGAGAGTGATTGCGCTCCCTAAAGGAACTGATGTGAAAGAAGCTTGACCTGGTTATGACACCTGTCATTAAACAAGAACCATGCTGTTTAATAAGTATGCTAACTGACTTGATCAATTAAATATATCTGTCGAAGAAAAAATTTATATTTAAAAACATCATTGCTTCCTGATATTCCACGAGGCCCATTTATTCTCAATTGCTTTGGCATCTTGGGAATGTTGAGGTGAATTGTTTATGATCGTTGACATTGTTGATAAGAAGATGAAACATTGATTGTCCAACTGCTTTGTATCTGCAAGGATGTGTTATTTGTTCACACAATGAAATGTTAACTCTCGGAGGCTAGTAAATAAGAGATGGACATGCTTTTAGCGGACTCCTCTCGAATTACAGAAGTGCAGTGACGGCATTTGAACCACACGGTAAACTAATGAAAGAGGTGATTCAAAGGATATCATAATAAGGAATCGGAAACCCAAAATATGGAAACTCAGAGTCTTTGCTGGTACAGTTTATAATGGTGTCTGTTGTGTAATTATTCTGAAACACAGGTCAACGTAATGTCAATTCAGTGACAGGAGAAGAAAGGCATCGCCTGTGCCGGCAACATTCAAGGAATCCTGGTCTTGAAGGAAAAGACACGTCCATGTTGTCGTCAGTGCCTTTTGGTTAAGTATTTATAACATCTAGCTTAATAAATTATACTGGGTTCATAACTAGCCATTATTTGTAACATGCTAGGTCAGGCACAACTGAGAACCCCATTGTAATAAATTGAAAATTCAGAACTGAGAATTTTTAACTGAAAGTGTCAAAGCCTCAAAACCCCAAAACATACAATGTTGCAACTTGGGGCCAGACGTTGATAAAGGCTAAAACGAAATGACTGGTTGTGAAGTTGAGAGGCATCTTGCTCTGATTAGTCTGACCAGCTGTTTCCATTCAAGAAAAGGAATACATAAGGGGAAAAACCAGACCTAGATCCGCAAGACCTGTGAATAAGATGCCATTGGAATTACCATATTAAATATTGGTCAAAAGCATAGAACGAATATCAATGGAGAAGAGGAATAATTTAGTATTTGAAGCATCCAAGAACCATCGAATCATAGAAGCATAAAATGTCGAAGGCACAGAAAGAGGCCACTTTGACCCATTCTGGCTGAGCAAGCCGAAAAAGGATCCACCTATTCCACTCCCACCTTCTAGCATTTAGTTCATAACCCTTCAGATTATGGGAGCTGAGGTGCATATCCAGATTCCTTTTCAATGAGTAGAGAGTCTCTGCCTCAGCTACCCTTTCAAGCAGTGAGGTTCAGATCACTACCATCCTCTGGGTGAAAATATGTTGTCCTCATCTCCCCTCTATTTTTCCAGCAATCAGTTTAAAGCTCTGCCCCCTCATCACTGACCTCTCTGATAAGGCGAATAAATCCTTCACATCCACTCTATCCAGGCTCCTCAGATTTTGTACATTTCAATCAGATCTCCTCTCAGCCTTCTCTGTTCCAAGGAGAATAATCACACCTGTGCAATCTTTCCTCGTGCCTGCATTTTTCCAGTCCTGGCAACATCCTCGTAAATCTCCTCTGTACCCTCTATCGTGCAATTACATCCTTTATGTAATGAGGTGACCAGAACTGCACACAGTACTCAAGTTGTGACCGAACCAATGAGTTATACAGTTCCAGCGTAACCCCCCTGCTCTTATATTCTATACTGCAGCAAATAAAATAAAGGATTCCATATGCCTTCTGAACCCCCTTATTGACCTCACCTGCTACCTTCAGGGGTCTGTGGACATTGACTCCAAAGTCCCTCACTTCTCAGTATTTTCTCATTTATCGTGTCCTCCTTTGTCTTGTTTGACCTCCTAAAATGCACCACCTCGCATTTCTCTGGCTGGAATACCATTTGTCACTTTTGTGCCCATCGAGCAGACCATCAATATCTTCTTGCAGCCTACAGCTATCCCCCTTGCTATCTACCAAAAAAGCCAATCTTCGTCTGGTCTGCAAACTTCTTGATCATGCCCCCTACCTTTACGTCCAAATCATTGTTATACCACAAAAAGCAGGGAACCCAGTTCTGAGCTCCCCGGAATACCACCGGAAATAGCCCTCCTGTCATTCAGACACCCAACAACAATTACCCTTTGTTTCCTGCCACAAAGTCAATTTTGTATCCACCGAGGATTTTGTGATAATTACTGTTTCTAAATTACCACATATATCTGGACAGAAGGAACTCATCTGGCTCCAAGCCGAATGGACCTTGTGTTCTTTGTTTCTCTAAATAAGTAGACCATATGGTCACAGAGATCAATCAACTCAAGCAGCTTAAGAATTCAGCAACATTTATGACAGCATGTAAATTATTGATCTGAAGTCTTGGCCTTCTTTTTCAAAAAGTCAGGAATTGGCATTAATTCATTCATACATCTGTTTCTATTTGTTATATTTCTAGAGAAAGTCTTTGTAATTGTTTGTAGCCAGCTTGCATAACAACTGTTGACATTAATGTCTCTGATCAATTCATCTGAAACCATGTAACATGGAAATAATTGTTTATGACATTTGAATCAATAATAAATAAACTAATATGTGTTGCTATTCCAAGCACTCTAAAGGAAGTCTACTTGCATATAAAGGGATATAAACATACTTTAGAGTTAGAATTAGAACATTTCAGCGCAGTGCAGGCCCTTCGGCCCTCGATGTTGCGCCGACCTGTGAAACCATCTGACCTACACTATTCCATTTTCATCCATATGTCTATCCAATGACCAATTAAATGCCCTGAAAGTTGGCGAGCCTACTACTGTTGCAGGCAGGGCGTTCCACGCCCCTACTACTCTCTGAGTAAAGAAACTACCTCCAACATCTGTCCTATATCTATCACCCCTCAACTTAAAGCTATGTCCCCTCGTGTTTGCCATCACCATCTGAGGAAAAAGACTCTCACTATCCACCCTATCGAACCCTCTGATTATCTTATATGTCTCTATTAAGTCACCCCTCCTCCTCCTTCTCTCCAACGAAAACAACCTCAAGTCCCTCAGCCTTTCCTCGTAAGACCTTCCCTCCATATCAGGCAACATCCTAGTAAATCGCCTCTGCACCCTTTCCATAACTTCCACATCCTTCCTATAATGCGGTGACCAGAACTGCACACAATACTCCAGGTGCGGTCTCACCAGAGTTTTGTACAGCTGCAGCATGACATCGTGGCTCCGAAACTCGATCCCCCTACTAATAAAAGCTAACACACCATATGCCTTCTTAACAGCCCTATTAACCTGGGTGGCAACTTTCAGGGATTTATGCACCTGGACACCAAGATCTCTCTGTTCATCGACACTACCAAGAATCTTCCCATTAGCCCAGTACTCTGCATTTCTGTTACTCCTTCCAAAGTGAATCACCTCGCACTTTTCCGCATTAAACTCCATTTGCCATCTCTCAGCCCAGCTCTGCAGACTATCTGTGTCCCACTGTACCCTACAACATCCTTCGGCACTATCCACAACTCCACCGACCTTCGTGTCTTCCGCAAATTTACTAACTCACCCTTCTACACCCTCTTCCAGGTCATTTATAAAAATGACAAACAGCAGTATCCCCAAAACAGATCCTTGCAGTACACCACTAGTAACTGAACTCCAGGATGAACATTTGCCATCAACCACCACCCTCTGTCTTCTTTCAGCTAGCCAATTTCTGATCCAAAGCTCTAAATCACCTTCAACCCCATACTTCTGTATTTTCTGCAATAGCCTACCATGGGGAACCTTATCAAACGCCTTACTTAAATCCATATACACCACATCCACTGCTTTACCCTCATCCACCTGTTTGGTCACCTTCTCGAAAAACTCAATAAGAGTTGTGAGGCACGACCTACCCGTCACAAAACCGTGCTGACTATCGCTAATGAACTTATTCTTTTCAAGATGATGATAAATCCTGTCTCTTCTAACCTTTTCCAAGATTTTACTCACAACCGAAGTAAGGCTCACATGTCTATAATTACCAGGGCTGTCTCTCCTCCCCTTCTTGAACAAGGGGACAACATTTGCTATCCTCCAGTCTTCCGGCACTATTCCTGTCGACAATGACGACATAAAGATCAAGGACAAAGGCTCTGCAATCTCCTCCCTCGCTTCCCAGAGAATCCTAGGATAAATCCTATCTGGCCCAGTGGACTTATCTATTTTCACACTTTCCAAAATTGCTAACACAACTTCCTTGTGAACCTCAATCCCATCTAGCCTAGTAGCCTGAATCTCAGTATTCTCCTCGACAACATTTTCTTTCTCTACTGTAAATACTGACGCAAAATATTCATTTAACACTTCCCCTATCTCCTCTGATTCTACACACAACTTCCCACTACTATCCTTGATTGGCCCTAATCTAACTCTAGTCATTCTTTTATTCCTGATATCCCTATAGAAAGCTTTAGGTTTTTCCCTGATCCTATCCGCCAACGACTTCTCGTGTCCTCTCCTTGCTCTTCTTAGCTCTCCCTTTAGATCCTTCCTGGCTAGCTTGTAACTCCCAAGCGCCCTAACTGAGCCTTCACGTCTCATCCTAATATTAGCCTTCTTCTTCCTCTTGACAAGCGCTTCAACTTCTTTAGTAAACCACGGCTCCCTCGCTCGACAACTTCCTCCCTGCCTCACCGGTACATACTTATCAAGGACACGCAGTAGCTGCTCCTTGAATAAGCTCCACATTTCGATTGTTCCCATCCCCAGCAGTTTCCTTCCCCATCCTACGCATCCTAAATCTTGTCTAATCGCATCATAATTTCCTTTCCCCCAGCGATAATTTTTGCCCTGCGGTATATACCTGTCCCTGCTCATCGCTAAGGTAAACCTAAACGAATTGTGATCACTATCTCCAAAGTGCTCACCTACATCTAAATCTAACACCTGGCCGGGTTCATTACCCAGTACCAAATCCAATGTGGCATCGCCCCTGTTTGGCCTGTCTACATACTGTGTCAGAAAACCCTTCTGCACACACGGGACAAAAACTGACCGATCTAAAGTACTCGAACTATAGTATTTCCAGTCAATACTTGGAAAGTTAAAGTCCCCCATAACAACTACCCAGTTACTCTAGCCCCTGTCGAGACTCATCTTCGCTATCCTTTCCTCGACATCTCTGGAACTATTTCAAGGTCTATAAAAGACTCCCAACAGGGTGACCTCACCTCTCCTGTTTCTACCCTCGGCCCATACTACCTCAGTAGACGAGTCCTCAAACGTCCTTTCAGTCTCTGTAATACTCTCCTTGATTAACAATGCCACCCCCCCCCCCCCCCCCATCTTTTACCATCTTCTCTGTTCTTACTGAAACATCTAAATCCCGGAACCTGCAACATCCATTCCTGCCCCTGCTCTACCCATGTCTCCGAAATGGCCACTGCATCGAGATCCCAGGTGCCAACCCATGCTGCCAGCTCACCCACCTTATTCCGGATGCTCCTGGCGTTGACGTAGACACACTTTAAACCAAGCTCTTGCTTGCCAGTGCCCTCTTGCGTCCTTGTAACCTTATCCCTGACCTCACTACTCTCAACATCCTGTACACTGGCACTACATTTTCGGTTCCCATTCCCCTGCTGAATTAGTTTAAACCCCCCCGAAGAGCACTAGCAAATCTCCCCCCCAGGATATTGGTACCCCTCTGGTTCAGATGAAGACCATCCTGTTTGTAGAGGTCCCACCGACCCCAGAAAGAGCCCCAATTATACAGGAAACCAAAACCCTCCCTCCTGCACCATCCCTGCAGCCACGTGTTCAACTCCACTCTCTCCCTATTCCTCGCTTCGCTATCACGTGGCACGGGCAACAACCCAGAGATAACAACTCTGGTTGTTCTCGCTCTAAGCTTCCACCCTAGCTCCCTGAATTTCTGTCTTAAATCCCCATCTCTCTTCCTACCTATGTCGTTGGTGCCTATGTGGACCACGACTTGGGGATTCTCCCCCTCCCCCTTAATGATCCCAAAAACACGATCCGAGACATCATGAACCCTGGCACCTGTGAGGCAACATACCAACCGTGAGTCTCTCTCGTTCCCACAGAACCTCCTATCTGTTCCCCTAACTATAGAGTCCCCAATGAATAAAGCTCTGCTCCTCTTCCCCCTTCCCTTCTGAGCAACAGGGACAGACTCTGTGCCAGAGACCTGTACCTCAGTGCTTGCCCCTGGTAAGTTGTCCCCCGCAACAGTATCCAAAATGGTCTACCTGCTGTTGAGGGAAACGGCCACAGGGGATCCCTGCACTGCCTGCTGGTTCGTAATTTTCAAAAACGTTAATGGGAATACTGTCTAGGTGGTTGCTGAATATTGAGGAAAACCTTTTTTTAAGATAAATAAACGAAAGATATTATCAACTGATGACACCATTATTTGAATTTGGGAAACTTCGATGAAAAATAAATCAGTATGATTTGGTGCGTTTCCTATCAACAGTAAAGGGGTATCTGAGGTAAATAATAAGCCAGCGTGCATAATCTGTTGTTTTAATTGTATGTCCATACATGATAATAGTTTAGGAATTAACAGCACTCCTGTGAAAGGATAATGACTTTCATCGAGTGAGATGATCAGCAGGTCGGGTGACATTTTTCAATCTGAGGAGTGTCAATGACGTGTTAACAGATAATAACATTCTTCATCATCAGTAGTCATTTGGGGTTATGATATTTTAGAAGGTAAGAACATGCAAAATGTGTGCAGATCACAGCACTCATGAGCGAGAGAAGAGAAAGAGTGGTCAGCAACAATAATGAGATGAAGGAGGAGGCAGACTTTGTCCTGTGGGGAATTGGAGGTTCTTGGAATGGTGTTTCAAAATGACTAACGTTACTTAATCCTCATAATAATTAAACCGTGGACTCTTTAAGAAAGGAATTAGTCAATGTCATACTTTGTGAATGGTAACATGATTAGGAAATGGTTTGTAGCTTTTCGTGGGATTCACAATTAAACATCTATCTACAATATAAATGTGTTAACGTGGGGTAAAATCAGTTGAGCTGCATTTATCTTTAAATAGGCAACTGTTTTGTTGCAACATGCAATAAGTCATTTGAATTATAAGAGCATCCAGTTTCTGTTTTAACCTAACTTACATCAAGCAAATAGGAGAGAAAATTTTTGAGTATGACCACTGGGATTTAGAAGTGCAACAACAGCTGAGACAAAGACAAAGCGATGTTTATTGGAGGAATCAAATGAATAGACAAACAAAACATGGCAAGGCCTGGAATCAAATGGAATGTCGATAGTTGAAACAAAAAGTAAGCATTTTAAATATTGTCTTGGATAATAAAGTTTCTTCAATGCTCAAGAATTGGTGCGTAACTGTATGAGAGAATAACTCCAAGTAGCTGGGTTGGAAAGTAAAGGAAAAGGGAAAGGTCTACAGTTTTGTTTTAATATAGTAGGTTGTTTTTTTTTAGGGACCCAAGGTCCTTTGTGTAAATAATCTAATTGTTGGGTAATTTAAGGGTATAAATTAAGGGTAACTTATGGCAGGGCAGCTCGGCAACCTGCAGTGCTCCTCTTGAGCCACATGGGAAGTCAGGGACACTTCCAGTGTCCAGAGTGAACACGTGTGCGGGAGTTGTCTCCAGCTGCAGCAACTCGAAATCCGCGTTTCGGATCTTGAGCGGCAGTTGCGGACACTGTGGAGCATCTGCGAGGTTGATATCATCGTGGATGGCACGTACAGGGAGGTGGTCACACTGCAGGTAAAGACTGCTCATGTAGAAAGGGAATTGGGTGACCCCCACATGCAGAGTAGAAGAACTAGGCAGATAGTGCAGGTGTCCCCTTGGTCCATCTCCGTTTCTAACAGATGTTCCACTTTGGATACTGTTGGGGGAGATAGCTTCTCAGGGGAACGCGGCAAGTGCCAGCTCAGTTGCACCTCCGGTGGCTCAGCTGCACAGCAGTGTAGGAAAAAGTGTGGAGGAACTATAGTGATGGGGGATTCGATCGTAGGGGGTACAGACAGGCGTTTATGTGCCCGCATAAGTGACTCCAGGATGGTATGCTGCTTGCCTGGTGCTCGGGCCAAGGATCTCACAGAACGGCTGCAAGACATTCTGCAGGGGGAGGGCGGACAGTCAGAGGTTGTGGTACACATTGGTACCAGCGACATAAGTAGAAAGAGGGATGAGGTGATGCAACAAGTATTTAGGGTGCGAGGTAGCAAATTAAAAAGCACGACCTCAAACATTTTAATCTCTGGATTACTCCCAGTGCCACGTGCTAGTGAGTATCGGAATAAGAGGATAGAGCAGATGAAAGCATGGCAGGAGGGTGGGCGATAGTTTCCGGGATCACTGTGTCTGTTTCTGGCAAAGGTGGGACCTGTACAAGTTGGACGGATTGCACCTGAACCGCAATGGGACCAACAAATTTGCTGGGAGGTTTGCTAGTGCTGTTTGGGGGTGGGGATGTTTAAACTAATTTGGCAGCTGGATGGGATACAGATTGGAGGTACAGTAGGGGTGATGTACAGTCAAATACAGAAGAGAAACTGAGTGAGACTGGAAAGCTCAGCAAATATAGACCAGGACCCTTGACTGGTTCCCTCAGACATGAATCAATGAGCCGTTTGCAAGGCTGACGGGAGGGTTTATTGGAGACCAGAGAGAATCCCGACCTGGTCAGCTCTTTTCAAACAGAAAACCAACATTGCATTGGCAATGATATTAATAAAATCCTTAGGAAGACAGAAGGAGGTCATTCGGCCCCTCGAGCGTATCCCACCCATTCACTCAGGTCATGGCTGATTTGCTCCTTACCCACATCAACTGTCCAGGCTCCGTAAATATTAATACCCTTTCCTTACAAATCTCTACCAATAATCAGGAATTAATTCCACTGCCTGTTAACACTCGGGATTTCCTTTTCTCTACCTCTCTGCCTCTCTACCTCTCATACTTGCTTAAATATATTCCTTAAAACTAGCTTTTTTGACCAAGATTTTGATCATCAGCCTTAACCTCTCCTTATGTGTGTTTGGTGTCAGATTTTGTTTCATAATGCACCCTGCGTAGTATCTTTGGGACATTTAATACTCGCCTTCTCCCTCACCCCATTGCTATGTCTCTCTCTCTATCCTCGCATCGAAGACAAGTATATCCTTCCCAAACACCAACATTTAATAGTTTCTCACCATTTGAAAAATGTTCTGTGTTTCTGTTCTTCTTGCAGAAGTGAAAAACCTTACATTTCTCCACATGATATTCCAGCTGCCAATTTCTTGCCCCTGCGTAGTATCCATGGGTCATTTAATACTCGCCTTCTCCCTCACCCCATCTCTATGTCTCTCTCTCTCTCCTCGCCTCGAAGACAAGTATATCCTTCCCGAACATCAACATTTAATAATTTCTCACCATTTGAAAAATGTTCTGTGTTTCTGTTCTTCTTGCAGATGAGAAGAACCTCACATTTCTCCCCATGATATTCCAGCTTCCAATTTCTTGCCCACTCACTTATCCTGTCAATCTTCCTTTGCAGTCTCTTTGTACCCTCCTCACAGCTTACTGTCCCACCTAACTTTGCATAATCAGCCCATATAAACCCAACATAGGCAGCATTTGAGAGAGGCACCTTTGCTCTGACAAGTATTATGATACAACTGGTTGATATTTTGTGCAGGATATTTCTGTCTATTCATCGGAGTTGTTAAGATGAAAGATTTGTAATAAGAGATTGTAGGAATATAGGAAGATAGGGACAGGAGTAGGCCATTCAGCCCCTCTCGCCTGTCTCAACATTCAATGAGATCATGGCTGATCCGCAGCCTAACTCCATATACCTGCCTTTGGCCCATATTCCTTATCATCTTTGCTTAACAAAAATCTATGTCAGATTTAAAGCTGACAACTTTTTCAGCTTCAACCGCTGTTTGTGGGAGAGAGTTCCAGACCTCTACCAATCTTTGCGTGAAGAAGTGCTTCCGAACATCTCCACTGAATGGTCTGGCCCTAATTTTTAGATATGTCCCTAGTTTTAGAATCTTCGAACAGTGGAATTAGTTTATCTTTATCCAGCCTGTCTTTTCCTTTGAAAATCTTGAAGACTTCGATCAGATTACCACTTAGCTTTCTAAATTCGAGCGAGAAATGGCCTAATTTGAGTAATCTCTCCTCGTAACTTCATCGCAGTCGTCCAGGGATCATTCTTGTAAACCTACGTTGCACTCCATCTAATTCCAAAATATCCTTCCTCAGGTGTGGTGCCCCGAACTGCTCACAGTATTCCAAGTGGGGTCTAACCAGGCTTTTGTACAGCTGCAGCATAACCTCTGTGTCTTTATACTCCAGTCCTCTCGATATAAAGGCTAGCATTCCATTAGCCTTTTTGATTAATTTCTGCACTTGCTTGTGGCATTTTAAAGATCTATGCACCTGAACCCCAAAGTCTCTTTGGTCATCCACTGTACTTAACCTCTTCCCAATTAGAAAATGCCCTGCTCTACACTTTCTGGTCCAAAATGGATAACCTCACACATTCCCACATTGAAATCCATCTGCCACAGTTTTGTCCACTCACCTCGTCTGTCTATATCTCCTTGTAACTTTATGCTATCATCTAGACTGTCTATAATGCCGCCTAACTTTGCATCATCAGCAAATTTGGATATATGACTTACTATGCCATCATTGACTGGGATTCACTTAGTATTAGAGGTCCAGATGGAGCAGAATTTGAAAGGAGCATCCAGGAGGGTTTTCTGCAGCAGTATGTAAATAGTCCAACTCGGGAAGGGGCCATACTGGACCTGGTGTTGGGGAACTGAGGTGGTTGATGTTTCAGTAGGGGACTATTTTGGGAAAAGTGATCACAATTCCGTAAGTTTTAGAATACTCATGGACAAAGATGAGAGTGGTCCTAAAGGAAGAGTGCTAAATTGGGAGAAGGCCAACTATACCAAAATTCCGCAGGAGCTGGGGAATGTAGATTGGGAGCAGCTGTTTGAAGGTAAATCCACATTTGATATGTGGGAGGCTTTTAAAGAAAGGTTGATTAGCGTACAGGAGAGACATGTTCCTGTGAAAATGAGGGGTAGAAATGGCAAGATTAGGGAACCATGGATAACAGGTGAAATTGTGAGACTAGCTAAGAGGAAAAAGGAAGCATACATAAAGTCTAGGAGGCTGAAAAAAGACGAAGCTTTGGAAGAATATCGGGAATGTAGGACCAATCTGAAACGAGGTATTAAGAGGGATAAAATGGGTCATGAAATATCTTTAGCAAACAGGGTTAAGGAAAATCCCAATGCCTTTTATTCATATATAAGGAGCAAGAGGGTAACTAGAGGAAGGATTGGCCCACTCAAGGACAAAGGAGGAAAATTATGCGTGGAGTCAGAGAAAATGGGTGAGATTCGAAACGAGTACTTTGCATCGGTATTCACCGAGGAGAGGGACTTGACGGATGTTGAGGTTAGGGACAGATGTTTGATTACTCTAGGTCAAGTCGGCATAAGGAGGGAGGAAGTGTTGGGTATTCTAAAAGGCATTAAGGTGGACAAGTCCCCAGGTCCGGATGGGATCTATCCCAGGTTACTGAGGGAAGCAAGAGAGGAAATAGCTGGGGCCTTAACAGATATCATTGCAGCATCCTTAAACACGGGTGAGGTCCCGGAGGACTGGCGAATTGCTAATGTTGTCCCCTTGTTTATGAAGGGTAGAAGGGATAATCCAGGTAATTATAGACCGGTGAGCCTGACATCAGTGGTAGGGAAGCTGCTGGAGAAGATACTGAGGAGTAGGATCTATTCCCATTTGGAAGAAAATGGGCTTATCAGTGATAGGCAACATGGTTTTGTGCAGGGAAGGTCATGTCTTACCAACTTAATAGAATTCTTTGAGGAAGTGACAAAGTTGATTGATGAGGGAAGGGCTGTAGATGTCAGATACATGGACCTCAATGAGGCGTTTGATAAGGTTCCCCATGGTAGGCTGATGGAGAAAGTGAAGTCGCATGGGGTCCAGGGTGTACTAGCTAGATGGATAAATAACTTGCTGGGCAACAGGAGACAGAGAGTAGCAGTGGAAGGGAGTTTCTCAAAATGGAGACGTGTGACCAGTGGTGTTCCACAGGGATCCGTGCTGGGACCACTGTTGTTTGTGATATACATAAATGATTTGGAGGAAAGTATAGGTGGTCTGATTAGCAAGTTTGCAGACGACACTAAGATTGGTGGAGAAGCAGATAGTGAAGGGGACTGTCAGAGAATACAGCAGAATATAGTTAGATTGGAGAGTTGGGCAGAGAAATGGCAGATGAAGTTCAATCAGAGCAAATGCGAGGTGATGCATTTTGGAAGATCCAATTCAAGAGTGAACTATACAGTAAATGGAAAAGTCTTGGGGAAAATTGATGTGCAGAGAGATTTGGGTGTTCAGGTCCATTGTTCCCTGAAGGTGGCAACGCAGGTCAATAGAGTGGTCAAGCAGGCATACGGCATGCTTTCCTTCATCGGACGGGGTATTGAGCAGAAGGGTTGGCAGGTCAGGTTACAATTGTATAAGACTTTGGTTTGGGAACATTTGGAATACTGCGTGCAGTTCTGGTCGCCACATTACCAAAAGGATGTGGATGCTTTGGAGAGGGTGCAGAGGAGGTTCACCAGGATGTTGCCTGGTATGGAGGGCGCTAGCTATGAAGAGAGGTTGAGTAGATTAGGATTATTTTCATTAGAAAGCCGGAGGTTGAGGGGGGACCTGATTGAGGTGTACAAAATGATGAGAGGTATAGACAGGGTGGATAGCAAGAAGCTTTTTCCCAGAGTGGGGGATTCAATTACTAGGGGTCACGAGTTCAAAGTGAGAGGGGAAAAGTTTAGGGGGGCGATGCGTGGAAAGTTCTTTATGCAGAGGGTGGTGGGTGCCTGGAACGCTGCCAGCGGAGGTGGTCGACGTTGGCACAATAGCGTCTTTTAAGATGTATCTAGACAGATACGTGAATGGGCAGGAAGCAAAGAGATACAGACACTTAGAAAATAGGCGACATGTTTAGATAGAGGATCTGGATCGGCGCAGGCTTGGAGGACCGAAGGGGCTGTTCCTGTGTTGTAATTTTCTTTGTTCTTTGTTCACCCAAGTCGTTAATGAAGAATGTGAATAATTGAAGCCCCAAGACAGATCCTTGGGACACCACTAGTCACATGCTGCCAATCGGAGTACTAACCCATTATCCCCACTCTCTGTCACCTGCCACTCAACCAACTGCCTAACCATGTCAATAATTTCCCCTCAACACCTTGGGCTCCGACCTTAGTTAACAGTCTCTTATGTGGGACTTTATCAAATGCCTTCTGGAAGTCCATATAAATAACATCCATCGACAATCACCTGTACAGTAGCTTAGTCACCTCTTTAAAAAAATTCAATGGGATTTGTCATGCATGACCGCCCGTCATGAATCCAAGTTGGCTGTTCTTGATTAACCGAAATTTTTCTCTGTGTTCAATCACTGTGTTATTGATTATCGACTCCAGCAACGTGCCCACCACAGATGTCACGCTAACTGGTCTTTAAATTCCATGGTTCCCCCTTTCTCCCTTCTTCATAAATGGAGTGACATGTGCAACTTTCCAGTCCAGAGGGACCACTCCTGAATCTAGGGAACTCTGAAAGACTATAGTTAGGGCATCTACAACGTGCTCCCCTACTTCCTTTAACACCCTCGCGTGGAAACCGTCAGGTCCTGGGGATTTTTCACGGTTTAATTGCAATAATTTCTTTGTTACTGATTTTTTACTCAACGTTAATTGTATTAAGTCCCTGTCCCCTATCGGCTATTAATTTTTCGGGATTGCCGGTAAATTATCCTCCTTTTCAACTGTAAATACTGAGGCAAAGTAATTGTTCAACATGTCTGCCATTTCCCCATTATCAATGACAATATCTCCATGTACAGCTTTTAGTGGGCCTACATTGCTCTTGACCACCCGCTTTCCCTTTATGTAACTATAAAATTTCTTCTTATTGAGTTTGATGTCCCTTGCAAGTTTCATTTCATAATCTCTTTTAGAAAGTCTTATAAGCTGCTTTGTGACCCTTTGCTGGTCTTTGTTTCTATCCCATTCGGCCGGATCTGTGCTGTGTTTTGCATTTTTGTGAGCCCTTGCTTGTACTTTTATACTGTCCCGAATCTCTTTGGTTGTCCATGGCTGTTTTTTTCTGTGAAGTGGAGCTTTTTCCTCTCAGGGGTATATACGCGCTCTGTATTGCGTTAAATGTTTCTTTCAATATCTTCCACTGTTCTTCAGTTGTTTGATCCATGAAGAGATCTTTATCAGTTAAGCGTGGACAGTCATATGACTAAAATGACCAAAGTGAATATCATTTAAAACGGTCACATTGCATCTCACTTAAAAATGGTTGCACTGCATATCACTTTCAATGGCTGCAGTTCATATCACTTACAAGGATTGCACACCATATCACTTAAAATAGTCACATTGCAAGTCACATTAAATGTTTGTGCTGCATATCACTTTAAATGGTCACAGTACTTATCACTTGAAATGGTCAGATTGCATGTCAATTCAAATGGTCACGCTGCATATTGCTCAATATTGTCGCAGTGCATTCACTCAAAATGGACACAGTGCCTTTCACTTAAAATGGTCGCACAGCATATCACGTAAAATAGTCACACTGCATATCACTTAAAATGGCCGCAGTGCATATCACTTAAAATGATTGCCATGTATATCACTTAAAATGTCCATGGTGGGTTGCTGTCATATTAAAATGGTTGCCGTGCATTTAACTTAATCATCGACTTCAGTCAAACAGAAGTATTGTTCTCGAATTATAAGAAACGTTCACATGGGTTCTCATTGATGACTTCAATTTGCTCGCTGCAGCAGTGGACACTCCCTATCCTGCATGGTGGCATGTCTGCATCACGTTGAAAGGCCAGGTCTAAATTAACCAAAGCTTTAAACCCCTTCAAAACTCAAGGCCAAAATCCAACAGGAACACGTTTAACCAAGTTATCGAAGCCAAGGATCCGTGATGCAAATTTGACCAAGGGCATAATAAACATGTAGAAACACACAAAGACCCATTGGATGCTCCCTCAGGGCGAAGGCCTCTGACCAAAGCAGAGGAAGATCCTGTCCAATAAAATTCCTCATCCTCAAACTCTCTCGCTCCCTTTACATCTTGTCATTACAGGTCTCAAAGTAAAACAAATGTCCCCAAGAGGAGAGGGGGAAATTAATTTGGAGAAAACAAAGCCAGAGATTTATGAGAAAGGGTACAGGAAGATCCCAGAGCTTCCTCTCATGGTTATACAGAAATTCTCTCAGAAACATCCCATGACAAACAAATCCTTGACAGAAAGCAAAGTTGTTGCTATTTCAGAGTATGTTGTTGCTATGACAGAGACTTGGTTGAGGGAAGGACAGGATTGGCAGCAAAATGTTCCAGGATTTAGAAGCTTCAGGCGGGATAGAGGGGGCTGTAAAAGGGGCGGGGGAGTTGCATTACTGGTTAAGGAGAATATCACGGCTGTACTGCGGGAGGACACCTCGGAGGGGTCATGCAGCGAGGCAATATGGGTGGAGGTCAGGAATAGGAAGGGTGCAGTCACGATGTTGGGGGTTCACTACAGGCCTCCCAACAGCCAGCGGGAGGTAGAGGATCAGATATGTCGACAGATTTTGGAAAGATGTAAAGGTAAAAGGGTTGCAGTGGTGGCTGATTTTAACTTCCCCTATATTGACTGGGACTCACTTAGTGCTAGGGGCTTGGATGGGGCAAAATTTGGAGGAATCATCCAGGAGGGCTTCTTGAAACAATACGTAGACAGACCAACTGGGGATGGGGCCGTACTGGACCTGGTCTTGGGGAATGAGCACGGCCAGGTGGTCGAAGTTTCAGTCGGGGAGCATTTCGGGAACAGTGACCATAATTCCATAAGTTTTAAGGAACTTGTGGATAAGGATAAGAGTAGTCCTCGGGTGAAGGTGCTACATTGGGGAAAGGCTAATTATAACAATATTAGGCAGGTACTGAAGAATTTAGATTGGGGGCGGCTGTTTGAGGGTAAATCAACATCTGACATGTGGGAGTCTTTCAAATGTCAGTTGATTAGCATCCAGGACCAGCATGGTGCTGTGAGGAAGGAGGATAAGTTTGGCAAGTTTCGGGAACCTTGGATAACGCGGGATATTGTGATCCTCGTCAAAAAGAAAAAGGAAGCATTTGTAAGGGCTGGAAGGCGAGGAACAGACGAATCCCTTGAGGAATATAAAGAAGTAGGAAGGAACTTAAGCAAGGAGTCAGGAGGGCTACAATGGGTTATGAGAAGCTTTTGGCAAACAGGGTTAAGGAAAACCCCAAAGCTTTTTATACGTATATAAAGAATAAGAGGGTAAACAGGGAAAGGGTTGGCCCACTCAAGGACAGAGAAGGGAATCTATGTGTGGGGACACAGGAAATGGGCGAGGTACTAAATGAGTACTTTACATCAGTATTCACCAAGGAGAAGGACTTGGTGGATGATGAGCAGAGGGAAGGGAGTGCAGATAGTCTCAGTCATCTCATTATCAAAAAGGAGGAGGTGTTGGGTGTCTTGCAAAGCATTAAGGTAGATAAGTCCCCAGGGCCTGATGGGATCTACCCCAGAATACAGAGGGAGGCAAGGGAAGAAATTGCTTTGGCCTTGACAGAAATATTTGCATCCTCATTGGCTACAGGTGATGTTCCAGAGGACTGGAGAATAGCCAATGTTGTTCCTTTGTTTAAGAAGGGTAGCAAGGATAATCCAGGAAATTATAGGCCAGTGAGCTTTACATCAGTGGTGGGGAAATTATTAGAGAGGATTCTTTGGGACAGAATTTACTCCCATTTGGAAACAAATGGACTTATTAGCGATAGACAGCATGGTTTTGTGAATGGGAGGTCGTGTCTCACTAATTTGATTAAGTTTTTTGAGGAACTGACGAAGGTGATTGATGAAGGAAGGGCAGTGGCTGTTCTCAATATGGACTTCAGTGAAGCCTTTGACAAGGTTCCTCATTGCAGACTGATACAAAAGGTGAAGTCACATGGGATCAGAGGTGAGCTGGCAAGATGGATACAGAACTGGCTCGGTCATAGAAGACAGAGGGTAGCGCTGGAAGGGTGTTTTTCTGAATGGAGGGATGTGACTAGTGGTGTTCCGCAGGGATCCGTGCTGGGACCTTTACTGTCTGTAGTATGCATGAATGATTTGGAGGAACATGTAGCTGGACTGATTAGTAAGTTTGTGGACGACACAATGGTTGGTGGAGTTGCGGACAGTGATGAGGATTGTCAGAGGATACAGCAGGATATAGATCGGTTGGAGACTTGGGTGGAGAAATGGCAGATGGAGTTTAATTCGGACAAATGTGAGGTAATGTATTTTGGAAGGTCCACTGCAGGTGGGAGGTATTCAGTAAATGGCAGAACACTTAGGAGTATTGACAAGTCGAGAGATCTGGGCGTTCAGGTCCACAGGTCACTGAAAGTGGCAACGCAGGTGGATAAGGTAGTCAGACGGCATACGGCATGCCTTGTTATTTTCCTTAATCCTGTTTGCCAATGAGTTTTCATGAGCCCTTTTAGCCCTCCTAACTCCTTGCATAAGTTCCTTCCCACTGTCTTTATATTCCTCAAGTGCTTCATCTGTTCCTAGCCTTCCAGCCCTTACAAATGCTTCCTATTTCTTTTTGACGAGACCTACAATATCCCGTGTTATCCAAGCTTCTCGAAACTTGCCAAACTTGTCTTTCTTCCTCACAGGAACATGCTGGTCTTGGATTCTAATCAGCTGACGTTTGAAAGACTCCCACATGTCAGATGTTGATTTACCCTCAAACAGCCGCCCCCAATCTAAATTCTTCAGTTCCGGCCTAATACTGTCATAATTATCCTTCCCCCAATTTAGCACCATCACCTGAGGACTACTCTTATCCTTATCCACAAGCACCTTAAAACTTATGGAATTATGGTCACTGCTTCCGAAATGCTCCTGCTCTGAAACTTCGACCACCTGGCCGGGCTCATTCCCCAATACCAGGTCCAGAATGGCCCCTTCCCTAGTTGGACTAACTACATACTGTTTCAACAAGCCCTCCTGGATGCTCCTCACAAATTCTGCCACATCCAAGCCCCTAACACTCAGTGAGTCTCAGTCAATATTGGGAAAGTTAAAATCACCCACCACTACAACCCTGTTACCTTTTCATCTTCCCAAAATCAGTCTACATATCTGCTCGTCTACCTCCCGCTGGCTGTTGGGAGGCCTGTAGTAAACCCCCAACATCGTGACTGCACCCTTCCTATTCCTGAGATCCACCAATATTGCCTCGCTGCATGACCCCTCTGAGGTGTCCTCCCGCAGTGCAGCTGTGATATTCTCCTTAACCAGTAATGCAACACCCCCACCCCTTTTACATCCCCCTCTATCCCGCCTGAAGCTTCTGAAGCCTGGAACATTTAGCTGCCAATCCTGCCCTTCCCTCAACCAAGTCTCTGTAATAGGAACAACATCATATTTCCAAGTACTAATCCAAGCTCTAAGTTCATCTGTTTTACCTGTTTTACTTCTCGCATTGAAACAAATGCACTTCAGACCACCAGTCCCGCTGTGCTCAGCAACATCTCCCTGCCTACGCTTCCTCTTAGTCCTACTGGCCTTATTTTCTATGTCCTCCTCATTTACTTCACTAGCTGTCCGACTGCTCTGGTTCCCACCCCCCTGCCACACTAGTTTAAACCCTCCCGAGTGACGCTAGCAAACCTTGCAGCCAGGATGTTAGTGCCCTTCCAGTTTAGATGCAACCCGTCCTTCTTGTGCAGGTCCCATCTGTCCCTGAAGAGAGCCCAATGGTCCAGATATCTAAAACCCTCCCTTCTACACCAGCTGCTCAGCCACGTCTTTAGCTGCATTATCTTCCGATTTCTAGCCTCACTGGCACGTGGCACAGGGAGTAATCCAGAGTCCCATAGCTACAGCCTGACATAATCATACTCACCGAATCATACCTTGCAGACAATATCCCAGAGATCCCTGGGTATGTTCTATCCCAGAGGAAGGAGAAGCTCTATTCAAGAGCCAGCACGTGAACGATGGACTGAATAGCCTTCTTCTGATCATTTTATGCAGGCTGGGCAAACAAGTGGCTGATGAAATGTAGTGCTGAGAAATATGATGTTTTACATTTTGTCAAAAGGAATAAGGTGAGCAGGTGGGAAAGTGGAATTGAATCCTAAGATCTGCGAGGGAGAGGCAGAATTTTTTACTCTTTCATTGGATGCAGGCGTCGTTGGTTAGCCAGTATTTATTGCCCATCCATAATTGCCCTTGACAAGGTGGTGATGAGATGCCTTCCTGAACCGCTGCAGTCCATGTGGGGTAGGTACACCTCCAGTGCTGTTAGGAAGGGAGTTCCAGGATTTGACCCAGAGACAGTGAAGGAACGGTGAGATTGTTCCTAGGATGGTGGTTGACTTCAAGGGCATATTGCAGGTCGTGATGTTCCCATGCATCTGCCGCTCTTGTCCTTCTAGATTGTAGACGTAGCAGTTTTGGATGATGCTGTCTAAGGAGACTTTGTGCATTGCTGCAGTGACTCGTGAAGATGTCAAACACTGTCACCACTGTACATCGGTCGTGGAAAGAGTGAATATTTGTGGATGGGGTGACAATCTGGCGGGCTGCTTTGTCCAGAATGGTGTCGAGCTTCTTGAATGTTGTTGGAGCTTCGCTCATCCAGGCATTTAATCACACTCTTGACGTATGCCTTGTAAATGGTGGACAGGCTGTGGGTAAGCCGAGTTGGTACAGTTCAAAAGAGCGTGCAGTACAGAGTTTCATGCACATGGGAAGTGTGATGGTACAACACAATAGAGAAGAAACAGGAGCAATAGTAGACCGTATGGCCCATCGAGCATGCTCCACCATTGAAAACGATTAAGGCTGATCTTAGAATCCAATTTCACTTACCCACCCGTTCACAATATGCCTCGATTCCCTGCAAGACTGAAATCCTGTCTCACCGAGCCTTAAATGCATTCAATGTTGGAACACCCACATGCCTCTGGCATTCACGACACTTTGAGTGAAGTAATGTCTCCTCATCTCAGTCCTATCTGATCGACCCCTTATCCTGACGTAGTGGCGCCCATATTATTGATTCCTCGAGCAGTGGAAATAATCTCACTCTCGACCCTATCTAGCCGCTTTAGAGTCTTAAATGTTTCAATGTGATCACCGCTCATTCATCTAACTCCACAGAATACAGGCAATTTACTTAACCTCTCATCATCGGACAACATCATCATCCCAGAGACCAATATAGTGACCATTTGCTGTGCAGCCTCCAATGCAAGTAGTATATGGAGATCAGAACTGCACATGGTATTACAGATGTGGTCTCACCAAAACCTTGTACAATTGTCGCAATACTTCCTTATTTCTGTCCTCGAATTCTTTGCAATAATGGGCAACATGCTATTTGCTTTCCTAATATCAGCAGGGGAGGCGGTGGCGTTGTGTTAATGCCACTAGACTAGTAATCCAGACACCTGGACTAATGCTCTGTGTTCGAATCCCAGCAAGGCGGATGGGCTTGCATTTCAAATCAATTAATGAATCTGGAATTAAGAGCTAGTCTAATAGTGACCATGAAAACCATTGTCAGTTGTTCTAAAAACCCATCTGGTTCAACAATGTACTTTAGGGAAGCCTGGACTGGAGTTTATGTGACTCGAGGCCCACAGCAATATGGTTGGCTCTTAAACGCCTTCTGACATTGCCGAGCTAGCCACTCAATTGTAGCAAACTGTGTAGCGAAAGGAACAGGATTGTTCGGACCACTCAGCATCGACCTAAGCACCGGAAGTTTCAATGGCAAAGCCAGCCCTGTCGACACTGCAAAGTCTTCCTTACTAAAACCTGGAGGCTTGTACCAAAGTTGGGAAAACTGTCCCATAGACTCCTCAAGCTACAGTCTGACATAGTCATACTCACCGAATCTTACCTTACAGACAATATCCCAGAGATCCCTGGGTATGTTCTATCCCAGAGGAAGGAGAAGGCCACAGGATGTGACGGAGTAGCGATCTACAGTCGGGAGGGAGTTGCCCTTGGAGCCCTCAACATTAACTCTGGACCCCGGGGCATCTCATGGTATCAGGTTAAACATGGGCAAGGAAAACCCCCGGTGATTGCCACTCAGCTCGCCTGATTAATCAGTGCTTCACCGTGTTGAACACCAATTGGAAACACTGAGGGTAGCAACGGCACTAAAAGTATACTGTATAATGTCAAGCACCAAGAGTGGTTCGGCAGCACAGAGGACATAGCTGCTGGACAGCGTCTGCGACAGGTAGTGCTGCAACCAACATTAGGGAAACACATGCTTGACCCCATCGTCACCCATCTGCCTACCACAGATTCCTCTTTCAATGACAGTATTGATTGCAGTGACCACCGCGCAGTCCCTGTGGAGTCTAAATCCCATCTTCACATTAGGAATAGCCTCTATCGTGATGTGTGGTACTACCACCATGTTAAATGGGATAAATATCAAACAGATGTAAGAACAGAAAGCTGTGCATCTATGAGGAGCTGTGGGCCATCAGCAGCAGCAGAAGTGTACTCAACCACATTCTGTATGGGCCAGCATATCTCCCACTCTACCATTACCCATCAAGCCAGGCGGCGAAACAAAGTTCAATGACGAGTGCAGGAGAGCACGCCAGGAGCAGCACTAAGCATATCCCAAAATGAGGTGTCAACTTGATAAGTTACACAGCAGAACTACTTGCATGCCAAACTGTGTAGGCAGCATGCGACAAACAGGGCTAAGCGTTACCACCACAAATGGATCAGATCTAAGCTCTGCAGTCCTCGCACATTCAGTCGTGAATTGTGCTGAATTATGGAACAACTGACAGGCTCCACAAATACGCCGATCTTCAAAATGGGGGAGCTCACCGCATCAGTGCAAAAGGCAATGCTAAAGCAATTGCATCAATTTTCAGCGAGTAGTGCTGAGTCGATGACCCATCTGGGCCTCCTCCTGAGGTATCCCGCATCAACGATGTCAGACTTCAGCCAATCTAATTCACTCACATGATAGCAAGATGTGACTGAAGACACTGAAAACTACAAAAGCCATGGGCGCTGACAACATTTCGGCAATCTTCCTGAAGTCTTGTGTTCCAGGAATAGCCACGCCCCTTGCCAAGCTGTTCCAGTTAAGCTACAACACTGTAACCTACCCGACAATGTGAAACATTGCCCAAGTATGTCCTGTGCACAAAAAAAGGACATATCCAAACCGGCAATTACCATTCTATCAGTCTATTCTCGATCATTAACAAAGTGATGGAAGGGGTTGTCGACAATGCTATCAAGCAACATTTGCTCAGAATTAATCCACTGTTTTGCGCTCAGTTTTGATTCCGCCACGGCCACTCAGCTCATGATGTCCTTACAGCCTTGACGAAACATGGAAAATATAGCTGAACTCAAGAGGTGAGGTGAGAGTGACTGCCCTTGTCATCAAGACAGCATTTGACCGAATATGGCATCAAGGAGCCCGAGCAAACTGGAGTCAATAGGAATTGGCCGGGGCGGGGGATGGGGGGGGTGGTGTGGGGACGCGGGAGGCCTCTCCGCTGGTTTCAGCCGTAAGAAAGATGGTTGTGGTGGTTGTCGGTCAAACATCGCAGTTCGAAACAAATCACTGCAGGAGTTCCTCAGGGTAATAGTCTGGGCCCAACCATTGTCAACTGCTTCATCAATGACCTATCCTCCATTATAAGGTCAGAATTGGAGATGTTCTCTGATGACTGCACAATATTCAGCACAATTTACGATGCCTCTGGTACTGAAGCAGCCCATGACCATATGCGGCAAGACCTGGATAATATCCAGGCTTGGCCTGATAAGTGGCAACTAATAACCGCGCCACACAAGTGCCAGACAATGACTATCATAAGGAGTAATGAACCTAACCATCTCTTCTTGATGTTAAATGCCATTCCTTCGCTGAATTTCCCATTATCAACATCATGAGAGTTACCATTGACCAGCCACTGACTTGAATATGTCACATAAATTGCATGGCTGCAAGAGCACGTCAGAGGCAGGGAATTCTGCAGCGAGTAATTGACCTCCTGACTCCCCAGTCCCAACCCGCCATCTGCAAGGCACAAGTCAGAAGTGTGATGGAATACCTTCCATTTTCCTGGATGGGTGCAGCTTCACCAGTACTCAAGAATCTCGGCACCATCCAGGACAAGGGAACTTTCTTGACTGCTACCCCATCTATCCCTTTCAACATTCAATACCTGCACCACCGACGCACAATGACAACAGTGTGTCCGGTCGACAAGATGCAATGCAACTCACCAAGGCTCCTTTGACAGCACCTTCCAACACAACGACCTCTACCACCGAGAAGGATAAGGGCAGCAGATGCATCGGAACACCACCACCTGCATGTTCCTCTCCTTGTCACACACCATCCTGACATGGAGCTATGTTGTCAATGGGTCAAAATGCTGGAACTCCCTTCCAAACATCGCTCTGGGTCTACCTACACCACACGGACTGTAGTGGTTCACGAACGCCACCACCTTCTCAAGGGCAATTAGGGATGGGCAATAGATGATGGCCTGCCAGCTACGCCTACATCCCATGAATAAATAAAAAAGCATACACTGTTTCTTTTAACACCAACACTTACAATTTTGCACCTTTAAACAACATTCTGCTTTTCTACTCTTATTTCCTGACTACAAAGTGAATAGCTTTACACTTCCCTACATTATATTCCATCTGCCATCTTGTTACTCACTCAGTTAACCCGTCTATATCTCATTTCAGCTTCTCTGTGTCCTCCCCACAGCTTACGTTTCTGCCTACATTTATGTCATCAGCAATCTAGGATGCAATAGTCTCTGTCTCTACATCTGAGGCATTAACATATATTGTAAATAGCTGAGGCCCGAGCATTGATGCTTATGGCACTCCACTATTTACTGTCTTCAAACATGAAATGTCCGTTTATGCCCAGTCATTGCTTTCTGTCTGGTAACCAATCATCTATACATGTTGATTTGTTACCCCCAACTCCATGAGCTCCCCTTTACATGTTCAAAAGATTCTAAAAAAATTGTCAAACAGGATTTTCCTTTAGTAAAATCACATTGACTTGTTCTAAACATACAGTGATTTTCTAAGTGTTGTTAAGACTTCCTTAATAATAGATTACATGCATTTTCCAATAGGTCATGTTAGGCGAACTGGCCTGCAGTTCCCTGCTTTCTCCCTACCGCCTTTTTTGAAAAGCAATGTAACATACAATCTGATGGAACAGTTCCCGATTCTCAGCAATTTTGGAAAATCGTAACTGGCAGATTCACTTTCTCTGCAGTGTGACAAATGGATTCAAACCCCTCGTAAATTATGTTGTGCACTTGAGTATTAATGTCAATCGTCATTTTACACAGAAGGCTTTGATTTTGTATTTCCATGTTCTGATTGTCAAAATGGAAGACATAGTTCAGGTGGCATATCCACTTGAGAAGAGTCCAGCCTTAGGACGTAGAAGATCCGTCGCCAACAAGTGTGGGCTCGAAACTGTAACCGTTTGTGAGTACAACCTTTCCTCCATTATACAGCAGCCGTGTGTTAGAGACACATTTCCTTGCAAGAGGCCACAACCTGCCTTCAAGCTGCATTGATTGTTCTCTCTAAGGCTTCCTCAACAAGAAAGGTTAAAGAGAAGCCACACTTTGAAAAATCCAGCAAGAAAAATATCAGGTCGAGGTCAAGCTTCAGTAACAGCAGAAAACATCTGATATTTACCCATTTTCTCTCCGTCCAGAAAAAGGTGACTTCAGCAATTTGGAAAGGGAGTACAAATGAGGGTGCAAAGCGTCCACCCCAAGCCAGCAAATAAACCCAGAGACCTTTCCTCCATTATACAGCAGCCGTGTGTTAGAGACACATTTCCTTGCAAGAGACCACAACCTGCCTTCAAGCTGCATTGATTGTTCTCTCTAAGGCTTCCTCAACAAGAAAAGTTAAAGAGAAGCCACACTTTGAAAAATCCAGCAAGAAAAATATCAGGTCGAGGTCAAGCTGCAGTAACAGCAGAAAACATCTGATATTTACCCATTTTCTCTCCGTCCAGAAAAAGGTGACTTCAGCAATTTGGAAAGGGAGTACAAATGAGGGTGCAAAGCGTCCACCCCAAGCCAGCAAAAAAAAAACACAGAGACAAGTTTGCTCCCACTGCAACAAAATGTGTCACTCAAGGTCAGAATGCTGGAGGCTAAAGTGAAAACCAACGGGTATAATACGCCTCCACAAGGGAGGTCCCAAGGAGGGTCCACCTATTAAGGAGTGTAGCAGGGCCAACAGAGGCCCTTCAAGTAGAGCATAGAATCTCTGAGAGTATTACCCAATGTGTTGCTGGACTGGACTAATTCCCCAGGGATTATCCAAGTTTTATTCAAGAAGGAACCGTATCGCTATCGCCTTTCCAGGAAAAGAGCAAGTTCATTGTATTGCTCAGGTATACAGGGGCGACTCAGTCCTTAATGTTGCAGAACAGCCCTACGCCTTCCCCCTGAAGTCTCCGTGAAATCCAAGGCCCTGATCAGTGGAGTGGGAGGAGGTCACCTGTCTGTTCCCCTCCATCGAGTCCACGTACAGTGTGCCCTAGTCGCAGGAACCGTAACTGTTGGAATTATGGCAAAATGACCTGTAGCAGGGATAGACTTCCTACTGGAAAATGATTTGGCTGGTAGCAAGAAAATAGCAACCACTATAGTGAAAGACCAGCCCAGTGAAACCAGGGAAACCGAACAACTGCAAGGGGAAATACCAGAGATCTTCCCCGATTATGTAGTGACTGAGTCCCAAGCCCGACAGGCCCAATTAATTGAAAGTGAGCCAGCGTCCCAGTTGGATGAGCCAGAGGTCTGGGTAGTTGAACCTTTCTTTCGGGACCTATCTGAAGGATAAGACGCTCAGCTGAGCCCTGCTCTTCGGCACACTGCAGGCAGATCCTGAAATAAAGCACATAGCACAGACTGCTTGTTCTGAGGCAGAGGCCACTCCGATCCTTGAGTGTTACTATGTACGTAGTAATACGAAAGTGGAGACTTCCCAGAAGACAATCAGAAGAGGAGTAGACAGTACTCCAACAAATTGGAGTGATCGATGGCTGGATATGTGGGTGCTTAGAAATCCTTAGCCGAAGTAATTAAAAGGTTATTTTTTTCAGGGGAGGGTCAACGACATCACCATTCAGCATGTACTGGACCTCCGGTCTAACCTGAGATAATCTGTCGGGGCTCAGCCAGCTGGGTCCCATCTGACCAGTGGCATGTCTCCCACATCCAAGCGTTGAATCGCTAGGCTGGTAGGCCCTGGCGAATCTGTACAGATCTCTTTCATTTTCTTTTTGATTAGGCTGGACACGTCCTGTCACTGCTTTTGTGTCAAGCAATGAGAGCAACAATTGGAAACATTGAGCCAAGGGCACGGTGGGATTTGTTCTTTTCCTGCTATATATTGCATTGTAACTGTACCTGACACTAATCAGAAAGGCATTCTGAAGCCAAGAAGGTCTGCTGAAAACTTCCCTTCCAGAAATCATTCCATTAGAAACGGATTTTCTGCAGCTCGGGAAATGCATGTGGTGCTCTGTTGATTACCATAATCTGGGCCCAAAATTTATCACCCGAGCCGCCCCACTAATAGAGGCACCGACACAAAAAGCAAATGTGTTATGGACAGAAGTGTGCCAGCTCTCCCATAATGAAAGCAAACTTTTAATTATGAATATACGATTTAATGAAAATCCCTTTTTTATTTATTTTCAATGAAAATCATGTAAATAAATAAATGCAGTAGAATTCATTTTGTTCCCTCGATGGGTAAAGGTGCCACGAGTGGATTCAAACCCTTGTAAATTATGTTGTGCATTTGAATATTAATGTCAATCGTCATTTTATACAACCTGCTTTCAGTTTGAACTTCTGTGTTCTGTTGCCAAATGGAGGAGAGAGGTCAGGTCGGAGAGTCACTTGGGAACAGTTTAGCGTTAGGACCCAGGAGACCCCTAACCAATCTGTGTGGTCTCGAAATTGTAACGGTTGGTGAGTACAGCCTGTCCTCCATTGTGCAACTGCCCTGTGCTAGAGACACGACTCCGTGCAAGAAGCCACAATCTGTCTTCAGGCTGCATTGAATTTTCTCTCTAAGGCCTTCTCGAGACGAAAATTTAAATGTAAGCCACACTTTGAGAAATCCAGCAAGAAACAAATCAAAACGAAGATAATCTGCAGTAACAGCGGAAAAGTCTGAGTTCTGGTCGTTTCCTCTCCATCTAAACATAGAAACATAGAAAATAGAAAATAGGAGCAGGATTAGGCCATTCGGCCCTTTGATCCAGCTCTTCCATTCATTATGATCATGGCTGATGATCCAACTCAGTAGCCTGTCCCATACCCGTTTCTCCCTTTAGACCCAAGAGTTATATCTAACTCCTTCTTGAAAACATACAATGCTTTGGCCTCAGCTGCTTTCTGTGGTAGCGAATTCCACAGTCTCACCACTCTCTGGGTGAATACATTTCTCCTCATCTCAGCCTTGAAAGGTTCACCCCGTATCCTTAGACTGGAACCCTGGTTCTGGACTCCACACCATCGGAAACGTACTTTCTGCATCTACCCTGTCAAGTCCTGTTAGAATTTTATAGGTTTCTATGAGATCCCCCTTCACTCTTCTGAACTCCGGCGAATATAATTATAACCGACTCAATCTCTCGTCATATATTAGTCTCGCCATCCCAGGAATCAGTCTGGTAAACCTTCGCTGCATTCCCTCCATAACAAGAACCATCCTTCCTCTGATAAGGAGACTAAAACTGCACACAATAAGGTGACTTCAGCAATTTAGCTCTCTCCATTGCTACCTTTGAGAGTGCAAAGAAACTGAAATTTGTCAGAGAAGAGATATCTCCAACAGCTGCATCGCTATTCGGAATTTCTAATTAGTGATCTCCAACATTTGGACACTTTATGAATGGCAACTAGTTTTAACTGAAATCCATATTAGCTAGGAGTTAAGATAAACTTCTATTTAGTAAATGTCTCTGCCTTTTTGTGTCTTTAACCTTTACCTGAAAATTTGTAAGCATGTGTGGCGAAGTGAAACCCCTTCCAGAGCTTAAGAATGTGTTTAGTTTAGTTTAGAGATACAGCACTGAAAAAGGCCCTTCGGCCCACGGAGTCTGTGCCGACCTTCAACCTCCCATTTATACTAATCCTACACTAATTCCATATTCCTACCACATCCTCACCTGTCCCTATATTTCACTGCCACCTACCTAGACTAGGGGCAATTGCTAATGGCCAATTTATCTATCAACCCTCAAGTCTTTGGCATGTGGGAGGAAACCGGAGCACCCGGAGGAAACCCATGCAGACACAGGGAGAAGTTGCAAACTCCACACATAATCCCTACTTATTTGGTTTGACTTTAAAAACCATGTTGTTGAAGCGGTGATCTATTATTAGGGCTTAAGGGAGGGACAAACTGTAATCAGGAAACTACATACGGACGTGTGGTTGGAAAAACAGGGAAATTCGTTCAGAAGAAAACAGAACCGTCTTCCTCCTCAGAACAGCAGCTGTTTCTGTTAATACCCAAGGCGGTAGGTCACCACGGCCTGGAGGTTTGTCAGATTTTCGTCCCTGAAGTTTCTCTAACACATTTCCTCTGTTGGTATTAATTTCCTTAATTTCTTCAGTATTTTTAGCCGATAGGTTTGCGTCCATCATGGACTCAGACTGAAGAGTTCCGAGAAACGGACATTGTCTTTTACAAAATGAACTTTTCTCATAAAAACGTCTAAAATTTCCAGCGAAGGATAAGACGATTGGCGCATTCTGTAGTTAAGTTCTCTGACAAAGACAAAGGACAAACCTTAAAAGCTAACGTGCCTTCATGAAACCCATCGTGCACTATCCTAAAGCATTTCAGATTTGTATACTTTCTTCTCAAACAAAGGAGGTGTGAAGTAGACACGTATTGTGCGATCATCATGGGAAAGAAACCAGTGTTTCTCCTGACAGGAGGTGAAAGGTAACAACTTTTCCTTAAAAAGAGAGACAGCCAGAAAGAGAGAGAGAGAGCAAGCGAGAGATTCACCAAGGAGAGAAGCAACACCTAACAGCTGGTGTTTCAGCCACGCCAGGAACCAAATGCCCTGCTTATTCAACAGGACTTCCGAGCAAGAGAGGAATCTACGCTCATCCCAGGCCTGCAACCATCCAGAACTGGTTCCCAGGAGAATTCAACAAGTTTAACTCAACGTTTCTTCCGACTGAGAGCCACCTTCCCTTTTCCCTTTTCCCTTTTCAATCTGTTTCTTCTTGTGTCTGTGTGAGCGAGCAGATGCATGAGTGTAAGTTGTGTAACAATTTCGGGATGAGGTCTATTGAGCAATGAACAAATGATTTTCTGTTTTGAAAACCTACAAGGAAACCTGTCACAGTCTGTTTATTCGAAAAAAAATACCAGTGGATTGAACTCTAACCCAGTAACATTTGCCGCGGTCAAGTGGGGAGTTGAAGTGTGGGAACGCCAGCGACAGACCACGTGGTCATGACAAGAGTGAGCTGGGTGTTTGTGTGTATGGATCTTTAACGGTGGGAGAGCGCTTTGAGAGAATAATTATCAAAGTCCATGGGAACTTTGGCTGTCGAAATAGAGGTATCACCTTCAAAAGCAAGGATTTCTGCTGAATCTGTAAAAAGCTCTGGCGAGTCCAGAACTGGAGTACTGCTCCTCATCTGGTCACCGCACGTTTGGAAGGATGTGAAGGTGCTTGACAGGGTGCATAGGAACTTTAACAGAATGGGTCCTGGGCTGAGGGACATCAGCTACAAAGTTAAATTGTGCACGCTGTGGAACCTCGCCTTGGAGCAAAGCTGATGGAGGGGAGATTTGATAGAGGTGTACACGATTATGAGAGGTTTTAATGACGGAGACAAATATAAAAGCTGTACCCACCAGTTGAATGTACAAGGTTTAGTGAAACTTGATTGACTATATTGGGCAAGAGATGCAGGGTTTTTCTCATTATTATTATTATTCAACGGGCTGGGCCATCATTGATTGCCCATTCATAATTGCCTTTGGGAAGGTGGTGGTGAGCTGCCTTCTTGAACCGCTGCAGTCCATGTGGGGAAGTTACACCCACGATGCTGTTAAAAAGGGATTTCCAGCATTTTGACCCAGGGATGGTGAAGGAACAGCGATATAGTTCCAAATCTGGATGGTGTGTGACATGGAGGAGATGTTGCAGGTGGTTATGTTCCCATGTAACTGGTGCCCTTGTCCTTCTCGTTGGTAGAGGCTGCAGGTTTGGAAGGTACTGTCAATGCAGCCTTGGTGCGTTGCTGCAGTCCATCTTGTAATGGTACACACTTCTGTCATTTTTTGTCAGTGGTGGAGGGATTAAAGGTGCAAGGTTGTGCATATGATGCAAATGGAGTAGTCTGCTTTGTCTTGGATGCTGTCGCGCTTCTTGTGTGTTGTTGGAAATGCACCCATCCAGGCAAGCGGAGCCTAATCCATCAAACCCCTCTCCAAGACAGTATTGGTAGGAATGACTGCTGCAGAAACCATGTAGAGACAAAGTCCCGTCATCACATTGATGAATAACATCACACCCAAGCATTGAGCCAGGAACACATACACAAACACAAACACACACACAGACACAAACACAATCATATCCCAGTCACTGAGACAGGCAAGCATGCACATGCACACACACACTGACACACGCAAACATACACAGAGACACACAAATCCCACATATCACTACCCATTATCTGAGTGAGTAGCGTGTGCATACACACAAACACATGCACTGACAAACACACAAGTATAAACACATGCACTGACCAACAAACACACACAAAGGCACTGATCCAGACACACACACACACAAAAACACACACGCACACAAACAAACACACACACAAACAAACACACACACAAACAAACACACACGCACACAAACAAACACACACACAAACAAACAAACACACACACAAACAAACACACACGCACACAATCAAACACACACAAACACACACACACACACACACACACACTACATGCAGGGGAAATTGCATGTGGTGATGTTACCATGCATTTTCTGTCCTTTTCCCTCCAGTTGTTAGAGGTCGCGGGTTTGGAAGGTGCTGTAAAAGAAGCCTTGTTTTGTTACTGCAGTGCATCATGTAGATGGTAGACGCTATTGCCACTGTGCGTTTGTGGCGGAGGGAGTGAATGATTGTAAATGGGGTACTAACCAAGCGGGCTGTTTTGTTCCGGATGGTGTCGAGCTTCTTGAATTTTGTTGGAGCTGAGATGTGTGTGTTCATGTGTGCGAGCGCGTCTGACTCTGTTTCAGCGGGATGGGAACCGAAGGGTAGTCTTAAAGTAGACAATTTGAGGGCAGCGAATGTGAAGCAGATAACTAGCGAGTGACTCTGAAAGACAGAAGAAGCAAAGGTCAAAAAGTGTGTGGCACAGCAATTTGTCAGTGTCAAAAGGTATTTATTTATATACAAGGAGTATAGTAACTAAAGCCAATGAGCTGAAGGCACAGATAGACACACGATGACACTATATATTTGCTATAACGGAAACTTGGCTTAACGAGGAGCAAGAATGTCAACTCAACATCGTTAAATATAGAGTTTACAGGCGGGATAGAAAGGGAGATTAAAAAGGAGGGCCGGAGCATTATTAGTTAATACATCAATAGCAGCTTTAAGGTGGGATGATATGCCACATGCATAGTCAAATGAGGCCATAAGGGTGGCGCTCATAAATAAAAATAAAGAGGCAGCCTCAATGCCATGAGTTTAGAGTAGACCCTCAAATAGGGAATATTGCGTGCAATTCTGGTCGCCACACTACCAGAAGGACGTGGAGGCTTTGGAGAGGGCACAGAAGAGGTTTACCAGGATGTTGCCTGATCTGGAGGGCATTAGCTATGAGGAGAGGTTGGATAAATTCGGATTGTTTTCACTGGAACAATGGATTTGGAGGGGCGACATGATAGAGGTTTACAAAGTTATGAGCGGCATGGACAGAGTGGATAATCAGAAGCTTTTTCCCAAGGTGGAAGAGTCAGATACTAGGGGACATAGGTTTAAGGTGCGAGGGGCAAAGTTTAGAGGGGATGTGCGAGGCAAGTTTTTTACACAGAGGGTGGTGAGTGTCTGGAACTTGCTGCTGGGGGAAGTGGTGGAAGCAGGTACGATAGCAACGTTTAGGAGGCATCTTGACAAATACATGAATAGGATGGGAATAGAGGAATACGGTCCCCGGAAGTGCAGAAGGTTTTAGTTTCGGCAGGCATTAAGATCGGCGCAGGCTTGGAGGGCTGAATGGCCTGTTCCTGTGCTGTACTGTTCTTTGTTCTTTATTTGTTCTTTGTCTTGCTGTATGTCGACATGAACTGCTTTAGCTTCTGAGGAGTCGTGAATGAAACTGAACACTGTGCAAGTAACAGCGAACATGCAAACTTCTGACCTTATAATGAAGGTGAGGCAATTACACCCAGGGCCTCTGCGGTACAACATCCCTTCTCTCAGCACCCCTCATATATCCCTTCGCACCGCTAATACATTCTAATTTATTGTTGTTCAAAAAGCGTTGGTGTAAAAGGGGTTAACTGAACTTGTTTGTTCAATGGCGGTTATTAATTTCAGTCCCCTTTGACCCTAATTGTCCCCAGGAGGGTTTCCTTCTTCTATTAAGAAGGCCCTCATTTCAATATGCTATCACATATCGTCAATGGGAGAATCAACACTGGCAGTAGCGAGGATCAGCGAGAACAGGGAGAGGGTGAAGATAGATTGGAATCTGAGAACACTGGATTGGAATATTACAACGATGGATCAGAATCTGAGAACAATAGATTTGAATGTGACAACACTGGGTCGGAGTTTATCCTTTTGGCTTGAATTTCCTCCTGAAAATTATGATTGGCTATCATCAACATCTCGGATCATATATACAATTCTGATCATTCAATACTTTTACTATCCCATCCTCGCTATTATTGGTGTCCCTGATAAGCATCTCGAGCTAGCCATTAGTTCCATAAGCAATGTTTTCTGTTTTTTTACCATTTGCTCTCACCTGTTTGCTGCTGCTGTTGTTCCTGGGAAGTCTCTGCATCTATCTATTAGAGCAATAAACAACATTGCACTGAATTAATGATTATCATTTAAAGCTTTGGAAGCTTTGTCTTCGGAATGTCTTCAGTCTCCGTCACAAACTCCATCGTTTCATCTTCAGATATTTCTCTAATTCAGTAGCAATCTTGCCTACTCCAAACTCTGCAATATTGTCCTCATCCTCAACCGATTGGGTGCATAAACCCTTATGTGTGCCTTTGTTAAATCCAGACTCGACGTCCGAATGCACCCCTCATAATCATCTCAGTTAGTAACACTCATTAACCACAGCTCACGCAAAACCCTTCTGCCTGTATCCTAACCCACACTAAATCCCATTCACCCCTGTCCCCTGTGCTCACTGATGTGCATTGGTTCCTGGAAAGACAATACTGCAATTTTAACAATTGCACACCTCAAATTAGTTCCATGCTTCCACAACAGTTCCCTAAGAATATTTATCCAATTCCTTTTTTTAATATATTTTTCCCTCTGCAACTTTGCCTGTCCATGATCATCTTCCCGGGGTTGGGGTGGGGGAGGGCAGATGGGGATAGGGTGGGGGCACTGCTGTTTGTGAATAGGCCCACAAATCAGAAGGAAATACAGGACCTGCAGCCAGCTAATTATGGCGAGTCTCACATAGTGCTCCATGTTGGCAGGGCGTTCCGTTACCTCTGATGTATATCTCTGAAACTTTGTATATGCATGTCCACTGAACGCCTGTGTTAGTGACTCTCATTTGAACATACATTCAGGAGCATGAGGAATTCCTTCCACCGTAATTTAAAAGTACCAGGCATCCAACCTGCAGGTGAGTGGCTTTTAACTTATTTCTGCTGTTGTGAAGTTAGTGGAGGTGCTGTGGATGTTTTTTCCTGGAGATTCTGTCGCGAGCTGCTGCAGACGTTCAGGGAGGACAGAGGATTTGGTGACCCAACTCTGGCCGAGATATAGGGACTGTAGTTACAGTGTCTCTGGGTCTGCAACATGACGAACAATTGGTACAAAGGCTGCAGAGAGGGAAAGATCTATAAAGAGGGAGGAGGAGGAGACTCTGTATTTCCCATCCTGGGTTTTCCAAGAGCACTTTTCCTACCAACACCTAACCAGGAGCAATGATTGAGTCGACTCAGATTCAATAAGGAGGTGGTCACGGAGCTGTCCCACCTGCTGTAGCACGACCTGGAGCCTCACACTAAGGTGAGGACGGAGTTGCAAGTGGCCGTTAAGGAAACCGTTTCATTGAACATCTACTGGGTATCTGCGTTTTTCTAGGCAGAAGCAGACGACATTTCCTTCATCTCTTAGTATGCCACCCATCAATTGTCCGCTATGTGACAGAAGCCATCGATTCTGGGTGAGGAGAAAACATCATTCTCTCCCTTTGCAGGGAGAAAGCAAAATGAGAGGCTCCGTGCCTTTGCCAGGGCAGCGGCATTCCCAATGGTGTACTTGGTTCTGCGGGTCCCCATGTCAACGGGGAGATGCAGAGGAACTGAAAGCACTCTCACTCCATTAATGTGCAGTTGGGTGTGTGACCATGCCAAGTACATCACGTTGGTGACGTTCCACTATAACAGAAGCAGTCACCGTTAAATATAGAGAGTTATTAGACAGTGCATTCCATATCTTAACCAACTTGCTGCAAGACAAAGATTTATTCATGTTGCAATGCGTCTTTTGCCAATCATCTTAATCAGTGGCCTCTGTTTATCGACCCGCCAGCCATTGGAGCCAATATATATTTATATATTTTTAAAATCTAAACCCATCATAATTTTAAGCACCTCTATCAATATTCTGCTATAAGGAGAACAATCCCAGTTTCCCTAGTCTATCCATGTAACTGTAATCACATCCCTGGGACCATAATAGTAAATCACATCTGTGGCCTCTCCAAAGCCTTGGCATCCGAGCAAAAGTGTGGTGCCCATTGTTGGACACATTCCTGCAGCATGGGCCGCCCAGTGTTTGATATACCTTTAGCAAAAAGGCCGGGCTTTCTTACTGTACGTCACTATTTATAAAGCCCAGGATACCATAATTACCATAATTACTTTATTAGCTTTATTAACCTGTCCTTTATTAACTTTATTAACATGTCCTGCCATCTTCAAAGATTTGTGTTCAAACACCCCAGGGCTCTCTGTTCTTATACCAGCTTTAAAGTTGCACCAGGCAGCTCTCCTGATCCATTACTACAAAATGCATTACCTGACACATCTACCATATGACTACACATTGCACTACCCTGTCCATGTCCGCTTGAATTCTTATACTATATTTGCCATTCACCACGATGCGTATACGCCTCGTGTCTTCTGAAAATTTCAACAATTTGTCCTGTAAGCCTGAAGTTTAGTCATGAATGTACATCAGAAACAGCAGTGCTCCTCGTACTGAACGGTGTAGAACACGGCTGCATATAAAAAAACAACCATTCACCATTATGTTTATAAATGACCTCCTGAATGTCTATGACTGTCCTCGTCAATATTTACTGTGGTGTTGATTTATTAGAAACCTCATGCAGAAAAGAATAACCGTGGATTCTGTAAATCTGAAAAGATACAGAAAATGCTGAAAATACTCAGTCGGCCTGGCAGTACCTGTTGAGAGAAAATTGGAATTAACTTTTCAGTTCGTGAAATTTCATGAGAATGTGTCTCAATGTAAGGTTATCGACCTGATACTTTAACGCTGCTTCTCTCCCCACAGATGATGCCTGACCTGCTGAGTATTTCCAGGACTTATCGATTTTTTTCCCGCTGTTATTACTTATGTTAATCTTAATCCTCTTATTTTATTTACCTGTCAATGTGCTCGTCAATGTCCTCCTGATTCCAGTTGAAATCCTTTTTTTTTCTACTGCATTTCCCTGTCCAGCCATGAGCAATAAATTAAATCCTGTCTCCAGCAGAAAGACCTGCCACAGGTACAATGACGACAGACATGATTGAATGTGCTGACAAATGCACAGAGATCATAGAGTCTTAGCGTCACAACCAAAGACTTGCAGGTTGATAGGTAAATTGGCCATTGTAAATTGCCCCTAGTGTAGGTAGCTGGTAGAAGAATGGTGGGGATGTGGTAGGGAATATGGGATTAATGTAGGATTAGTATAAATGGGTGGTTGTTGGTCAGCACAGGCGCGCTGGACCGAAGGGCCTGTTTCAGTGCTGTATCTCTGTATGACTATGACTCTATGAGAAATGTTGGAGGGAGCAAATAGGGAAATATAGGCCAGTGAGCCGAACATCAGTCATTGGGGAAATGCTGGCATCTATTATTAGAGGAAGTCTTAACAATACACCGAGATAGCACAGTATTATTAGAACAAATCAACATGGTTTTACTGAAAGGAACTCCTGGTTGACAAATTTAACAGAGTTTTTGGTGAGGTAACCAGCAGGGTAGATAAAGGGGAACCATTACGGTGTACCTGAATTTCCAAAAGGTTTTCTAGTAGGTTGCACACAAGCGTTTAATAGGCAAGATAAGATCTCATGGAGTTCAGGTTAATGTAATAGCATGGAGAGATGATTGGTTGACAGACAGGAAACAACGTGGAGGCATAAACAGCAGGAAATGAACAGTGGTGTTCCGCAGGGATCAGTGCTGGGACGTTTGCTGTTTGTAGTATATATAAATGATTTGGAGGAAAATGTAGCTGGTCTGATCAGTAAGTTTGCGGATGGCACAAAGGTTGGTGGAGTTGCGGATAATGATGAGGACTATCAGAGGATACAGCAGGATATAGATCAGTAGGAGACATCGGCGGAGAAACGGCAGATGGAGTTTAATCCGGACAAATGTGAGGTAATGCATTTTGGAAGGGCTAATGCAGGTGGGAGGTATGCAGTAAATGGCAGAACCCTTAGGAGTATTGACAGGCAGAGAGATCTGGGCGTACAGGTCCACAGGTCACTGAAAGTGGCAACGCAGGTGGATAAGGTAGGCAAGAAGGCATACGGCATGCTTGCCTTCACCGGTCGGGCAGAGAGTATAAAAATTGGCAAGTCATGTTGCAGCTGTACAGAACCTTAGTTAGGCCACACTTAGAATATTGCGTGCAATTCTGGTCGCCCCACTACCAGAAGGATGTGGAGGCTTTGGAGAGGATACAGAGGAGGTTTACCAGGATGTTGCCTGGTCTGGAGGGCATTAGCTATGAGGAGAGGTTGGAAAAACTCGGATTGTTTTCACTGGAACGATGGAGGTGGAGGGGAGACATGATAGAGGTTTACAAAGATATGAGCGGCATGGACAGAGTGGATAGTCGGAAGCTTTTTCCCAGGGTAGAAGAGTCAGATACTAGGGGACTTAGGTTTAAAGTGCGAGGGGCAAAGTTTAGAGGGGATGTGCGAGGCAAGTTTTTTACACAGAGGGTGGTGAGTGCCTGGAACTTGCTGCCAGGGGAGGTGGTGGAAGCACATACGATAGCGACGTTTAAGAGACTTCTTGACAAATATATGAATAGGAAGGGAATAGAGGGATATGGGCCCCTGATGTGCAGAACGTTTTACTTTCGGCAGGCATCAGGATCGGCGCAGGCTTGCAGGGCCGAATGGCCTGTTCCTGTGCTGTACTGTTCTTTGTTCTTTGTTAAATAGTGGAATAAAAGCAAAATGCTGCTGATGCTGGAAATCGGAAATAAAAACAAAAACAAAAGCAATAAGTTTTGGAAATACGCAGCAGGTCCAACAGCATCTGTGGAGAGAGAAGCCGAGTTAACGTTTCAGCTCAGTGACCTCCCATCAGAACTGGCAAAATGAGAAATGCAGTAGGTTTTCACTAAATAAAGCAGAGGTGGGGGAAAAGAGAACAAAACAGAAGGCCTCCTATTCATTAGGTAGACCAAATGCGAATTGCTAACATGACCTCGAGCTTCCTGTCGCTTTCCACTTCGACACGCCCCGCTGCTTTCATGCCCAAATCTCTGTCCTGGGCTTGCTGCAGTATTTCAGTGATCATCAACGCAAGCTCCAGGAACAGCATCTCATTCAGCAATGAGGCACGCTACACTCTACCAGACTGAACCTTGTGTCCAATCATTTCAGACCTTGACTAACCCTTTTTATATGCTTTTAAATTTTATTTTACTTTGTCTCATCATTCCTTTTTTGTTTTTTATCATGTGCATGCCCACTGATTATTTTCATGTTTTTGCTTTTTGTAGGCTGTTAAAGTTTGCCATTTGACATCCTCTCTGCACTAACGCTTTGTCTTTCACCTCGTCATTAGCACTCTCTTTGCCTTTGCCTTTACCCCATGAGCTCCTTGTCAGTTCATCTTTCTGGCCCTCTGTCCTGTCAACCCCTTCCCTTTTGTTTCATTTTCCCCCACAGCTGCTTTATTTGCTTAAAACCTATTACATTTCAATCCTTTGCCATTTCTGATAAAAGGTCGCTGACAAGAAACGTTAATTCGGCTTTTATCTCCACAGATGCTGCCAGACCTGCTGAGGTACTTTATTTTATTTTAGCAAATAGTGGAGTGTTGAAGGATCAGTGTTGGGGCCTCAGCTATTTAAAATCAAGATTAATGACTTAGATGAAGAGACAAAGAGTAATGTATCTAAGTTTTGCTAATGATACATATGTAGGTGGAACAGTCATGATGCATATGTAGGTTCGAAGGCCACAGAAAGGCTGCAAAGGGATATAGACTGGTTAAATGAGTGGGCAACAAGATGGCAAATGGATTATAATGTTCAGAAGTGTGCAATTGTTCACTTTGGTCATAAGAATAGAAATACAGAATATTTTTTAAAGGTGTGGAATTGGAAGTGTGGATGTTAAAATAGACTTTGGTGTACTTGTTTCATGAAAACATAACGTCAACATGCAGATACAGCGAGCAATTAGAAGGCAAATGACATGCTGGTCTTTATTGCAAGGGGGTTGGTGTACATCATTAATGAAGCATTGTTACAGTTGTATAGGGTTTTGTTGGGACCACATCTGGAGTACTGTGTGCAGTTTTGGTATCCACATTTAAGAAAGGATATGCTTGCATTTGAGGTGGTAAAGTGAAGGTTCACGAGATTGGTTCCTGGATTAAGAGGCAATCCCATGATGAGAGGCTGTATAAATTGGGTCTGCATTCGCAGTAGTTCAGAAGAATAAGAGGTGACCTTATTGAAACCTCTAAGATTCAAAAGGGTCAGGGATAGGTCAGGCATTGAGAGATTATTTACACTGGTCTAGGAATATAAAACACGGGGGGATGGGGGTGTGGGGGGAGGTGGGGGTAGGGAACACCATTTCAGAATAAGGGAGCGATCATCTAGGACGGAGATAAGGAGAAATTACTTGACTCAAAGGGTTGTGAATCTTTAGAATTCACTACCCCAGAGGGTTGTGGATGCTCCAACGTTGAATATATTTAAGGCTGGGATAGGGACACCTCCGACCTCTCAACGAATCAAGGCATGCGGGGAGTGAAAAGTGAAGTTGAATCCTAAGATCATCCATGACAGTATTGAATGGTGGAGCAGGCTGGATGGGCCATATGGTATATTGCTGCTCCTATGTCTTGTGTTCTTGTGTTCCTATTTGGTCGGAACATGACCTGTGTTCACCTATCCACGTCATTCTTCAACTGGTAATATCGTCAAACTCAGAGAACGTCAGAGGGTAATCATACCCTCATAATTTACACTTAATTTCTGCCATATGTTCGACAATAGCCAAATGAGATTTTGATATTCTATGTCAAGCAAAAAAAAGACTAGATTCCAACCTTCAACTTTAGGCAAATATCCTCTGCTGCCACATTTAACTATGGAACGCTTGGTGTGGAAGAATGATGCTGGAGTTTTAATCAGTTTCTCATTAATTGTATCGAGTAAGAGGATAACAAACACTGTGATCCTCACACAATTCCTTCACCTGTTTTAGTAAGTACCTGCTAAGAGGTGCTCAAGTCCGACTCCAATGAACACCCTCCAGTTCATAACTTAGCAAATGACGCTGATATCATTATTCTTTAACAACATATCTATGCCTGTAATAATCTTTTGCAAGTTTATTTAATAACCTCTCAATCGCCTTTTCTCCAAGGAGAAAGCCACCAGTTTTCCAACCTAACCTTGCAACTAAATTTACATAATCTCTGGAATTATTCTGGTAAATCTCCTCTGCAACCTCCAAAGGACCCTCACATCCTTCGCAATGTCGTACAACCAGATCTGAACACAATACTATACTTGGGGTCGAACCAATGCTTTATAAATGTTCAGGATAGCTTCCCTGCATTTTTTATTTTCGAGATACAGCACTGAAACAGGCCCTTCGGCCCATCGAGTCTGTGCCGATCAACAACCACCCATTTATGCTAACCCTGCAGTAATCCCATATGCCCTATCACCTACCTACACTAGGGGCCATTGATAATGGCCAATTTACCAATCAACCTGCAAGTCTTAGGCTGTGGGAGGAAACTGGAGCACTCAGCAAAAACCCACACAGTCACAGGAAGAACTTACATACTCCGTGCAGGCAGTACCAAGAATGGAACGCACGTCCCTAGAACTGGAAGGCTGCAGTGCTAATCACTGCGCCACTGTGCCACCCAACACTCAATGATTCTGTTTCGAAGGGTGGCTCAGTGGTTAGCACCGCAGCCGTACAGCTCCAGCGACCCGGATTCAATTCTGGGTACAGCCTGTGTGGAGTTTGCAAGTTCTCCCTCTGTCTGCCTGGGTTCCCTCCGGGTGCTCCGCTTTCCTCCCACAGCCAAAAGGCTTGCAGGTTGATAGGTAAATTGGCCATTATAAATTGTCCCTAGTATAGGTAGGTGGTAGGGGAATATAGGGACAGGTGAGGATGTGGTAGGAATATGGGATTAGTGGAGGATTAGTATAAATGGGTGGTTAATGGTCGGCACAGACTCGGTGGGCTGAAGGGCATACTTCAGTGCTGTATCTCGAAATTTAAAGCACAATATCAAATATACTGAGCTGAACATTCTCTCAATATGTCCTGCAACACTCAAAGTTCATATGCACATGCAATTCCCTGTGTTCTTGCACACTGTGTGGAACTGTGCGATCAACTATATATTGTCTCAAAGAACAAAGAACAGTACAGCACAGGAACAGGCCATTCGGACCTCCAAGCCTGCGCCGATCTTCATGCCTGCCTAATCTAAAACCTTCTGCACTTCCGGGGTCCATATCCCTCTATTCCCTTCCTATTCATGTATTTGTCAAGATGTCTCTTAAACGTCGCTATCATATCTGCTTCCACCACCTCACCCGGCAGCACGTTCCAGGCGCTCACCACCCTCTGTGTAAATAACTTGCCTCGCACATCCCTTCTAAACTTTGCCCCTCGCACCTTAAAGCTATGTCCCCTAGTAACTGACTCTTACACCCTGGGAAAAAGCTTCTGAATATCCACTCTGTCCATGCCGCTCAGAACTTTGTAAACCTCTATCAAATCGCCCCTCCACATCCGTCGTTCCAGTGAAAACAATCCGAGTTTTTCCAACCTCTCCTCATAGCTAATGCCCTCCAGACCAGGCACCTTCCTAGTAAACCTCTTCTGTACCCTCTGAAAAGCCTCCACGTCCTTCTGGTAGTGTGGCGACCAGAATTGCACGCAATATTCTAAGTGTGGCCTTACTAAGGATCTATACAGCTGCAACATGACTTGCCAATTTTTATACTCTATGCCCCGACCGATGAAGGCAAGCATGTCGTATGCCTTCATCACTGCCTTATCCACCTGCGTTGCCACCTTCAGTGACCTGTGGACCTGTACGCCCAGATCTCTCTGCCTGTCAATGCTCCTCAGGGTTCTGCCATTTACTTTATACCTCCCACCTGCATTAGACCTTCCAAAATGCATTACCTCACATTTGCCCGGATTAAACTCCATCTGCCATTTCTCTGCCCAAGTCTCCACCCGATCTATATCTTGCTGTATCCTTTGACAATCCTCATCATTATCCGCAACTCCACCAACCTTTGTGTTATCCGTAAACTTACTAACCAGACCAGCTACATTTTCCTCCAAATCATTTATATATACTACAAACAGCAAAGGTCCCAGCACTGATTCCTGTGGAACCCCATTTGTCACATCCCTCCATTCAAAAAAGCACCCTTCCATTGATACCCTCTGTCTTCTATGACAGAGCCAGTTCTGTATCCATCTTGCTAACTCACCTCTGATCTCGTGTGATTTCACCTTTTGTACCAGTCGACCATGAGGGACCTTGTCAAAGGCTTTACTAAAGTCCATATAGATAACATTCACTGCCCTTCCTGCATCAATCATCTTCGTCACTTCCTCAAAATATCCAATCAAATTAGTGAGACACGACCTCCCCTTCACAAAACCATGCTGTCTGTCGCTAAGAAGTCCATTTGTTTCCAAATGGGAGTAAGTCCTGTCCCGAAGAATCCTCTCTAATTGTTTCCCTACCACTGACGTAAGACTCAGCGGCCTATAATTTCCTAGATTATCCTTGCTACCCTTCTTAAACAAAGTAACAACATTGGCTATTCTCCAGTGCTCTGGGACCTCACCTGTCGCCTATCAGGATACAAAGATTTCTGTCAAGGCCCCAGCAATTTCTTTCCTTGCCTCCCTCAGTATTCTAGGGTAGATATCATCAGGCCCTGGGGACTGATCTACCTTAATGCTTTGCAAGACACCCAACACCTCCTCCTTTTTTTAATGAGATGACTGAAACTATCTGCACTCCCTTCCCTCGGCTCATCATCCACTAAGTCCTTCTCTTTGGTGAATACTGATGCAAAGCACTCACTTTGAACCTTGCTTATTTCCTCTGGCTCCACACATAGATTCCCATCTCTGTCCTTGAGTGGGCCAACCCTTTCGCAACCCTTTCCCTGGTTACCCTCTTGCTCTCCCGCTATTCCCTCTGCAAAAATGCATCGCTTCACAATTGTCGAGACTGAATTCCATTTGCCACCTCTCTTCCCATTCTGCTAGTCCAGATTTGTCCAACATACAGCCCGTAGGCCAGGATCCAGCCTGCCAAAGTTTTTAATCTGGTTGCGGATGCGAACTGTACCCGTTGCCATTCCTCATCCTCCCCAAGAGATGAGAAATTATGAGAAAAAGGTGAGGTAATGCATTTTGGAAGATCTAATACAAGTGGGAATTATGCAGTAAATGGCAGAACCCTTAGGAATATTGACAGGCAGAGAGATCTGGGTGCACAGGTCCACAGATCCCTGAAAGTGACAAGGCAGGTGGATAAGGTAGGCAAGAAGGCGTACAGCGTGCTTGCTTTCATCGGTCGGGACAAAGAGTATAAAAATTGGCAAGTCATGCAGCAGCTGCATCGAACCTTAGTTCGGCCACACTTAGAATATTGCATACAATTCTGTTCGCCACATTTCCAGAAGGACTTGAAATGTTTGGAGTGGGTACAGAAGAGATTTACTGGGATGTTGCCTGGTCTGGAGGGCATTGGCTATGAGGAGAGGTTGGATAAACTCGGATTGTTTTCACTGGAACGACGGAGGTGGAGGGGCGACATGATAGAGGTTTAACCACCACCCTCTGCCGGGTGAGGTGGTGGAAGCAAGTATGATAGCGACGTTTAAGAGGCATCTTGACAAATACATGAATAGGATGGGAATAGAGGGATATGGACCCTGGATGTGCAGAAAGTTTTAGTTTAGACAGGCATCATGATTGGCGCAGGCTTGGAGGGCTGAATGGCCTGTTCCTGTGCTGCACTGTTCTTTGTTCTTTGAACTGTTATTTTTACTCCCAACCTGAGGAATAATTTCCCTGATAAATTGACTTGTTAGTGACGATTGGCATTATTTGATTTTTCAATGGACTTATTTCCAGTAACTGCTTTGAAACAATTGAAATCCGTGATGTCTTTCATAGGTGCGTGAATCTCTCTGTCAGTCCAACATTTAAATTTCTATACAATAGCAAAGTGATGTGCACGCTGAAAATCAGAAATAAAACCAGTAAATGCTGGAAATACCCAGCAGCTCTGGCAATATCTGTGGAGTGAGAAACAGATTTAATGTTTCAGGTCAATGACCCTTCATCAGAAATGGTGGAGATTAGAGATGGCAGACAGGGAAAAGAGGGAGGGAGGATTATGATCAACATTGAGTTCAGCAATTTCAGTATCATTCATTTGTCATTGCTCCCAGCCTGATGTATAATTTCTCTGTTTATTTCCCTTCCTCACAGTTAACTTGCTGACAATTAGAATCCTGTCTCAGGGAAAATGTGGTCTCTCCAAATGTGTCACTCGCTACTTGGTGGCCATGGCAGCGACGGATCTACTGCTTGTTATACTTGACCTGATATTGAGGCACATACCAATTGTTTATCGGGAACAGTTTCAGTTCCTGGAGTCCATGCCCGTGTGTAATATCCACGCCGTCCTGCTTTACACAACAACAGACTGTTCTGTCTGGTTCACCGTCATGTTCACCTTTGATCGATTTGTGGCCATTTGTTGCCAGAAGCTGAAAAGTAAATATTGCAGCGAGAAAACGGCGGCTGTGGTTCTGGGAACAGTGACTGTTCTGAGCTTGTTAAAGAACATCACCTGGTATTTTATGTTAACAGATTGGTATGGGCTGAGGAACTACCCTTGGTTTTGTTCTATTAGAAGAAGTGTTCTGTTCTCTCAGGTCTGGACCGCAATCGAGTTCATTCATAACATTCTAACCCCGGGTATCCCATTTGTTGTGATTCTGCTGCTCAATGCTTTAACCGTCAAACACATTTTGGTGAGCAGCAGAGGAAGTAGGAGACTCCGGGCTCACAACAGTGGGGAGAGACGCAGAGATGCAGAGATGGAGAGCCGCAGGAAATCTATCATTTTACTGTTTGTTATCTCGGCTAATTTCATACTGTTATGGGCACTCTTAATGGTTTATTCAATATGGAGCCGAATATTGTTGCTGCACTATGAGTTTGTTGATCTCCCTGATTTTCTGCTGAACTTGGGCTTCATGCTGCAGCTCCTGAGTTGCTGCACAAACACCGCGATTTACGCTGTGTCCCAGACACAGTTCAGAGAGCAGCTTAAAAGTGTGCTGAAATATCCCTTTATTCCAATTGCGAAGTTGATTCAAACGTGAGAGGAACTGAATAACTGACTATATGCAGCAGCAGGGAGCGTGACCAATCGCTATGGAGACAGATCTGGGACTGTCAATATCGTGTCAGATGTGGGGCGGGGTCTGCTGGTCCGGTGAAAAAGCGGGAGGCCTATTAATATCGTGATGGAGAGTGTGGCGTTAGGTCTTTTTCCGATGATGACGGCAGGTGGGGAGGGGGGCTGTTTCCCATGGTGAGTTGATGGTGAGGTCGGGGTCTTTTCCTCGCACTGACAGGGAATGGTGGCGGGCGTTTTCCCTATGGTGATGGGTTCGTGGGGGCGGGACCTGTTCCCATTTTGGGATACCTTTTATCTCTTTGTAACACTTCATAAGATGCATAACGCTTGATAACTCCTTAAATTCCTTTTTAACCCATATTTTAGATTAGAATTGATTAGAACATTACAGCGCAGTCCAGGCCCTTCGGCCTTCGATGTTGCGCCGACCTGTGAAACCATCTGACCTACACTATTCCATTTTCATCCACATGTCTATCCAATGACCACTTAAATGCCCTTAAAGTTGACGAGTCTACTACTGTTGCAGGCAGGGCGTTCCACGCCCCTACTACTCTTTGAGTAAAGAAACTACCTCCAACATCTGTCCTATATCTATCACCCCTCAACTTAAAGCGATGTCCCCTCGTGTTTGCCATCACCATCCGAGGAAAAAGACTCTCACTATCCACCCTATGTAACCCTCTGATTATCTTATATGTCTCTATTAAGTTACCTCTCCTCCTCCTTCTCTCCAACGAAAACAACCTCAAGTCCATCAGCCTTTCCTCGGAAGACCTTCCCTCCATACCAGGCAACATCCTCGTAAATATCCTCTGCACCCTTTCCAAAGCTTCCACATCCTTCCAATAATGTGGTGACCAGAACTACACGCAATACTCCAGGTGCGGCCTCACCAGAGTTTTGTACAGCTGCAGCATGACCTCGTGGCTCCGAAACTCGATTCCCCTACTAATAAAAGTCAACACACCATATGCCTTCTTAACAGCCCTATTAACCTGGGTAGCAACTTTCAGCGATTTATGCACCAGGACACCAAAATTTCTCTGTTCATCTACACTACCAAGAATCTTCCCATTAGACCAGTATTCTGCATTCCTGTTACTCCTTCCAAAGTGAATCACCTCACACTTTTCCGCGTTAAACTCAATTTGCCATCTCTCAGCCCAGCTCTGCAGCCTATCTATGTCCCTCTGTAACCTATAACATCCTTCGGCACTATCCACAACTCCACCGACCTCAGTGCCATCCGCAAATTTACTAACCCACCCTTCTACACCCTCTTCAAGGTCGTTTATAAAAATGACAAACAGCAGTGGCCCCAAAACAGATCCTTGCGGTACACCACTAGTAACTAAACTCCAGGATGAAAATTTGCCATTAACCACCACCCTCTGTCTTCTTTCAGCTGGCCAATTTCTGATCCAAAGCTCTAAATCACCTTCAACCCCATACTTCCGTATTTTATGCAATCGCCTACCGTGGGGAACCTTATCAAACGCCTTACTGAAATCCATATAGACCACATCCACTGCTTTACCCTCATCCACCTGTTTGGTCACCTTCTCGAAAAACTCAATAAGGTTTGTGAGGCACGAACTACCCTTCACAAAACCGTGCTGACTATCGCTAATGAACTTATTCTTTTCAAGATGATTATAAATACTGTCTCTTATAACCTTTTCCAACATTTTACCCACAACCGAAGTAAGGCTCACAGGTCTAAAATTACCAGGGCTGTCTCTAGTCCCCTTCTTGAACAAGGGGACAACAGTTGCTATCCTCCAGTCTTCCGGCACTATTCCTGTCGACAATGACGGCATAAAGATCAAGGACAAAGGCTCGGCAATCTCCTCCCTGGCTTCCCAGAGAATCCTAGGATAAATCCCATCTGGCCCAGGGGACTTATCCATTTTCACACTTTGCAAAATTGCTAACACCTCCTCCTTGTGAACCTCAATCCCATCTAGCCTAATAGTCTGAATCTCAGTATTCTCCTCGACAACATTTTCTTTCTCTACTGTAAATACTGACGAAAACTATTCATTTAACGCTTCCCCTATCTCCTCTGATTCCACACACAACCTCCCACGACTATCCTTGATTGGCCCTAATCTAACTCTAGTCATTATTTTCTTCCTGATATACCTATAGAAAGCCTTATGGTTTTCCTTGATCCTATCCGACAGTGACTTCTCGTGTCCTCTCCTTGCTCTTCTTCGCTCTCCCTTTAGATCCTTCCTGGCTAACATGTAACTCTCAAGTGCTCTAACTGAGCCTTCGCGTCTCATCCTAACATAAGCCTTCTTCTTCCTCTTGACAAGCGCTTCAAACTCTATCGTAAACCACGGCTCCCTCGCTCGACAACTTCCTCCCTGCCTGACAGGTACATACTTATCAAGGACACGCAGCAGCTGCTCCTTGAATAAGCTCCACATTTCGATATAACGCTTCATTATCCTTATAAACAGTTGTAAATGTTTATGATCCTTCAAAAATGTTGTAATCCTTTATAATCCTTTATCGTCTCATAAAACGTTATGCACCTTTAAAAACCTTCCTGAATCGTTATCACCCTTATTACCTTTTAGAATCCTTCTTCGCCTTTGAATAATCCTCTATACAGCATGAAAACCCTTAATAAAGCTTTAACCTCCGTATAATCCTTCACAATCATTTATGATTTTTCAGAATCCTTTATAACTCTTCTTTAAAACTTTATAAAAATGATAGCATTTACAATTTTCCAATCCGAAATGAAATGTTCTCGTCCTTTATAACTTCCTATAATAATTTAGAATCCTATATGCTCGTCATAACCCTGTGTAACACTTCGCAATTCTATATAGACCATTATAACTGTCGATATAGAGGAAGGGACCAGACACTGGATTATCTTACGCACAGCACTGGGCTCCAGATATTGGCTGCATAGAAGGAAGGAGGGAGGCTGGATAAGGTGTGTGTACAGCTCTGGGCGTCAGAAACGAGATAGAGGAAGGGAGGACGTCTGGATAAGGAGTCCAACTCAAGGACTTGAGCACACAACTGTAGAGGCAGTAGCAGTGGTGCAGTGGTCAGCACTGGAGCCTCCCAACTCCAGCGACCGTGGTTCAGTTCTGGGTACTGCATGTGCGGAGTTTGTAAGTTCTCCCTGTGACCGTGTGGGCTTCTGCCCTCCTACAGCCAAAGAATTGTAGGTAAATTGGCTATTGTAAATTGCCCCTTTTACAGGAAAGAGAGTATGGAATTAATGCACGATTAGTGTAAATGGATGGTTGTTGGTTGGCACAGACTCCGTAGTCCGAAGGGCCTCTTTCAGTGCTGTATCTCTCCATGAAGTTACTCGAATCCATTATTACGGCATGAAGGCCGTGCAGTGAACGAGGCACATTACTGAGGGTGTGCTGCGCTACTGGGGAAAAATTTTTGAGGGAGCGCTGCGCTATCAGAGAGACATAATTGAGGGAGTGCTGCACTACGGGAGGGAATTACTGAGGGAGCACTTATATGTTATATTGTTTTATACTGGGGAGACATTTTTGAGGGAGCACTGTAATGTCGGAGGGACTTAACTGAGGGAGTGCTGCGACATTACTGAGGGATTTCTGCACTGTCAGAGGGACATTACTGAATCCTAAAATCGTGACAATGCAGAAGGAAGTGGGTTGGCCCATAGTGTCTGCAATGGTTCTCTGGAAGAGAAATTCCCTTAGTTCCAGTCCGCTGCCTTCTCCCCATAACGCTGCACATTCTTCCTTTTCATTTAACTGTCTAATTCCCTTTTGAATTTTTCACTTAAACGTGCCTCCACCACGTTCTCAGGCAGCACATTAACAACACGCTGCGTGAAAAAGTTTTTTTCTCATGTCACTTTTTCTTCGCTTACTAAATACTTTAAATCTGTGCCCTCTTGTTCTCGATGTTTTCACGAGTGGGAACAGTTTCTCCCTGTCTCCTCTGACCAGACCCCTCATGATTTTGAATACCTCTATTTAATCACCTCTCAGCCTTCTCTTCTCCAAGGAAAACAGTCAAAACCTCTCCATTCTATGTTCTTAACTGAAATTCCTCATCATAGGAAACATTCCCGTGAATCTTTCCTGCACACTCTCCAATGCCTCCACATTTTTCCTAAAGTTTGGCGACCAAAACTGAACGTAATACTCCAGCTGTGCTTGAACTATTGTCTTTTACAAGTTCAAAATTACGGTCTTACTCTTGCACTCTGTGCCCCTATGAATAAAGCCTAGAATATTGTATGCTTTATTAACTACTCTCTCAACCTGCCTTGTCACCTTCAATGAGTCAAGGACTGCTGCATGATCAAAAAGACTTTACTGAGGAAGCACTGCACAGCTGAAGGAGCCTTTATTTCAGATGCGACGTGAAACCGGGCCCCCACCCCACCTTTACCCACTGAGGTGGTGCTGAAAGATCCCATGATACTATTTTAAGGAAGAGCGGGCAGTTACTCATGCTCTCCTGGCCAATAGCTGTTCCTCAATAAATATCACAGCAAAGGATAATCTGGGATGCTGGAGATGGGGATATAAATCTGCATCATTGCACCGACAGAGAATAGATTTTGTCGAGCCAATAATGTTTTCAGCAGGATTTTCATATTGACCAGCAAGCACCTTTACTGAAATGTGATGAAAGGCAGAGGAACATAGAAAAGTAGGAGCACGAGTAGGCCATTCATCACATGTAGCCTGATTCAGCATTCGATGCTATCATGGCTGATCATCCACTTCAATGCCTTTTTCCTAATGCCCTTTATTTCATTGGTATTTAGAAATCAGTGAATCTCCGTTTTAAACATACTCAATTACTGAGCTTCCGCAGCCCTATGGGGTAGAGAATGCCAAAGATTCACAACCCTCTGAGTAAAGACATTTTTCTCATATCTTTCCTAAGAGGCTTCCCCCTTATCTGGGAATTGTGACCACTGGTTCTGGGCTCCCCAACCAGAAGAAACAGCTTAGTTGCATCGACCCTGTCTATCCCTTTAAGCTTTGTGTCGGTTTCAATATGGTCACCTCTCATTCTTCAAAACTCCAGAGAATACAGGCCCAATATCAGCAATCACTCTTCATCGGACAGACCCACCATCCCGGGAACAATTCTGATGAACCTTCGTTAAACACCCTTTAAGACACCCAGATCCCTTTGGACATCGACAATGTCTAATCTATTACCAACTAAGGAATACGCTGCATAGATATTCCTCCTACCAACCTAGATAACCTGACTTTTTTTTTCCACATTATACTCCATCTGCCATGTTCTTTCCCACTCACTAATTCTGTCCAATTCTGCCCTGCATCTTCTCACAACACACGTTCCCACCTTGTTTTGTGTCATCTGCGAAATTGGAAGTATTAAATTTGATCCCCACATCCATATCTTTGATCTATCTTGTCAATAGCTGGCGGACCAGCACTGATACCTGTGGCACCCCACGAATCACAGCCTGCCAACGCGAAAATTACCCCTGTATTCCTACTCCCTGTTTTTTGCCACTGTGCAACAATCTGAAGCCTCTCATTGTGCATCCGCTCTCTGTGTTTATAAACATTTCATTGCAATTCACTGTGAAACACTGTGAAGTCTCTCATGGTCTATCAGCTTTCTATGTTTATAAACACTTCTCTGTAATGCACTGTGGAACACTGCAAAGGGTCTCATGGTGTTTTTGCTACCGGTGTTTGTTAGAAAGGCAGTGCAATGTATTTGGGAACGCTGTGAAGTTCTCCATGATGTATCAGCTCTCTGCGCTAGTAAACACATCTGTGTAATACACTGTGGAACACTGTGAAGCCTTTCATGGTAACAAGCTCTCTGCGTTTGTAAACTCTTCACTGTGATGCAATGTGAAGCCTCAGATCGTGTTTCAGCTCTCTGTGTCTGTAAACACTTCAATATAATGCACTGTGCAACACTGTGAAGCCTCTCATGGAGTCTCAGTTCTCTGTATTTATAAACACATCAGTGTAATGTACTGAGGAACACAGTGAAGCCTTCCATGGTGTACCAGATTTCTCTGTCTGTAAAAAATTCAGTGCAATGCACTGTGGAACTCTACGATGCCTGTAATGGTGCATCAGCTCTCTGAGATTATAAATCTCTCTGTGTAATGCACTTCAGAACACTGTGGATCATTCCTTGGTCCATGAGCTCTCTGTGTTTGTAAACATTTCAGTGTAATGCACTGTGGAACACTGTGGATCCTTCCCTGGTCCATGAGCTCTCTGTGTTTGTAAACATTTCAGTGTAATGCATTGTGGAACACTGTGAATCTTCTCACGGTGTCTCAGCTCTCTGTCTTCATAAACACTTCTGATGCACCAGAGAACACCGTGAAGCCTCCCATAGTGTATCAGCTCCCAATGCTTGTGCACACTTCCGTTAAATGCGCTGCAGAGCACGATGAATCCTCCCATGGTCCATGAGCTATTTGTGTTTGTATACACTTCAGTGTAATGCACTGTCGAACCGTATGAAGCTTCTCCTGGTGTATCAGCTCTCTGAGTTTGTAAACACTTCAGTGCAATGCACGTCGGAACACTGTGAAGCCTCCTATGGTGTATCAGCTCTCTGTATTTATAAATACTTAAGTGTAATGCACTGTACAACCATGTGAAGCCTCTCCTGGTGTATCATCACTCTGTGTTTGCAAGCACGTCAGTAAAATGCACTGTGGAACACTGTGAAGCCTCCCATGCTGTATCAGCACTCTGTGTTTGTAAACACTTCTATGTAATGCACTGTGGAACATTGAATCCTATCAGACTCTACCAGCTCTCTGTGTTAGTAAACAGTTCGGTGGAATACACTGTGGAACACTATGAATCTTCTCACGGTGTATCAGCTCTCTGTGCTTATAACACTTCTGTCCAATGTACTATGGAACACTGTGAAGCCTTCCATAGTGCATCAGCTCCCTATACTTGTACACACTTCCGTTAAATGCGCTATAGATCACTGGGAATCCTCCCATGGTCCATGAAATATTTGTATTTTTATACACTTCAATGTAATGCATTGTGGAATGCGATGAAGACTCTCCTCGTGTCTCAGCTCTCTGAGTTTGCAAACACCTCAATGTAATGCACTGTGGAACACTGTGAAGCCTCCACTGGCGCATCAGCTCTCTGATTTTTATAAACACTTAAGTGTAACGCACTGTGGAACATTATGAATCCTCCCGTGGTCCCAGAGCTCTCTGTATTTGTTAGCGCTTCACTGTAATGCTCTATGGAACCCTCTGAAGCCTCACATGGTATCTCAGCTCCCTGTGTTTGAAAATCCTTCTATGAAATGTACGGTGGAACACTGTGAAGCCTCTCCTGGTGTATCAGCTCCCTGTGTTAGAAAACCCTTATCTGTAATACACTGTGGAACACTGTGAATCCTCTCCTGGTGTATCAGCTCCCTGTGTTAGAAAACCCTTATCTGTAATACACTGTGGAACACTATGAAGCCTCTCATGGTGTATCAGCTCCCTGTGTTAGAAAATCCTTCTCTGTAAGACACCGTGAAACACACTGAAGCCTCTCATGGTGTATCAGCGATCTGTGTTTGTAAACAGTTTAGTGTAATACACTGTGGAACACTATGAAGCCTCTCATGGTGTTTCAGCGATCTGTGTTTGTAAACAGTTTAGTGTAATACACTGTGGAACACTATGAAGCCTCTCATGGTGTATCAGCGATCTGTGTTTGTGAAGACTTGAGTGAAATGCACTGTGGGAAAGTGTGAATCCTCCCCTGGTTGGTTAAGTCTCTGGGGTGGGAATAGAATTGCTGCAGTCCGAGAGGACACTCACGTCCCTCCAACCCTCCTCACCACCCGGAGCCTCACTCCAACTGTCCCTACCACACCTCCCCTCACTTCATCACACCCACTACCCTTCCTGTCACACCAACACCCCAAACCACCCCGCCCTCACTCCAACGCTGCCTACCACGCCTCCCCTCACTCAACACACCCCACCGCCCTTACGCTCACTCCAACCCTCCCCACCACCCCTCCCCTCACTCCAACACTCCCGCCCACCCATCGCCGTACTCCAAACCTCCCCAACGCCCCTTCCTTAAATCTAACCCTCCTCACCACCCCTCCCGTCCCAACAACACTGCCACCCAGCAGTATACTGACTCCAACACTCCCCACTGCCACTCCCCTCAAACCAACCCATTTCAACCCCCACCCCTCAGTTCAACCTCACCTCTGCCTCCTCACCTCAAATCTCCCCACCGCCCCTCCCCTCAATCCCAGCAACCCTCCCCTCACTCCAACCCTCCTGAAAGCACCTGGCCTCACTCCAACATGCTCAACAACCCCTCCCCCACTCCAGCCCACCCTACCGCCCCTCCGCTCATTCTAACATTTCCAACCACACCTCCCATCACTCCAACACTCCCTTCCACCCCTCTGCTAACTCCCAGCCACCCCACCACCCGTTACCTCAATGCAATGCTCCCCGCTGCCCCTGCCCATCATTTCACCCTTCCTTACCAGCCCGCCACTCACCCAACACTCCCCACTGACCCTCCCCTCACTCGATCACTCCCCACCGCATCTCCCCTCACTCCAAACCACCCTTTGCTTCGCCCCTCACTCCAACACTTGGCACAGCCCCTCCCCTCATACCAAGTCTCTAAAACACCAGTACCATCACTCCAAACATCCACACCACCCCTCCAGTCACTCCAAATCTCCCCACCGACCCTTAACTAACCACAACCCGCCAATCTCAACTCTCCTTATGACAACCTTTCCCACTGCACTTCCCCTCACTCCAACCCTCCCGACCGCCCCTCCATCGCATCCCTCACTGCAACCCTCTGCACCGCACCTCCCCTCACTCAAAGCCTCCCCATCATAGCTCCTCTCACTCCAACATTGCCCAACATCATTCACGTCACTTCAAAACTCCCCACCGCACCACTCCACACCTCAAAAATTCCCACCACCACTACACTCACTCCAATCCTCCCTGCCACCCCACCCCTCACTCCCTTCCTCCGTCACACCCTCCCCTCACTCCATCGCTTCACTCACTGAAACCCTCCCCACCATACCTCCCCTCACCCCAACATTGCCCAACATCAATCACCTCTCTTCAAATCTCCCCACCGCACCACTCCACACGTCAAAACTTTCCACCACCCCTCCCCTCACTCTCACCCTCCTTACCACCACTCTCCTCACTACAACAGTCCCAACCGCCTCTCCCCTAATTTCAACCCTCCCCAACACCACTTCACGCATGCAACCCTCTACACTGTACCTCTCCTCACCCTTACCCTCCTCACCGCTACTCCCCTTACTCCATCCCACCCAACCGCTCCACGCCTCACTCCGACCCTCCCATGGTCTCTCACCTGAGTCAAACGCTCCCTACCGCTTTCCCCTCACTCCAATCCTCCTCACCTCCCCTCCACCCAGTCCAAAATTCTCCATAGCCTGTCACATCATTCCAATGCCCCCAGCGCACTCCTCGCTCCAACCCTCCCCACCGCCCGTCCCTTACTCCAATGCCCCCACCGCCCCTCCCCTCACTCCAACGCTCCCTACCACACCTTTCCTCACTCCATACCTCCCCACCACCCGTCCATCACTTGAACCCTACACACCGCATCTCCCCACATCCCAACGCACCCCACTGCCCCTCCTCAGAACCCCTCACTCCAAAACTCCCCAGCACCCCTCCGCTCAGTCCAACCCTCCCCACAGTTGGTCACCTCACTCCACCCTCTTCACCTCTGCTCAGCTCACTCCAACTTTCCTCACCGCCCCTCCCCTCACTCCAACTCTCCCTGCCACCCCTCCCCTCACTACAACCCTCCCCCCAGCCTCTCCCCTCACTCAAACCCTCCCTACCATCACTCCCGTCTCTTCAACACTCGCTCTGGCACGTCCCAACACACCAGCACACCCCACCACCCCCCCTCACTCCAATCCTCACCAGCGCCCCTCTCCTCACTGCAACACTCCGCTTCTCCCCTCCCCTCACTGTAACCCACCCATTACCCCTCTTCTTTCTCCAGTGTTCCCCACCACCCCTCCTCTCACTCCAACCCTACCCACAGCCACTAGCCTCACTTCAATCTAACCCACAGCCACTCTCCTCAACTCCAACAATCTATACAACCCCTCCCCTAAGTCCAACCCTCTCGACCACACCTCCCCTCACGCCATCCCTCCTGACCGATCCTACTCTCCCTCCACAACTCCCTGTAATACCTCCCCTTACTCCAATCTCCCCACTGCCCGTCCCCTCACCCCAACCAACCTCACAGCTTCTCCACACTCTCCAAACCTGCCTACCACCCCTCCCTTACTCCAAGCCACCCATTACCCCTCCTCTTACTGCAACGCTCTCCATCAACCCTCCCCTCACTCCCTACATCCCCACCACACCTCCCCTAATTCGAACATCCTCTCTGCCCCTCCCCACACTCCAACCCTCCCCACGACAAGTCTCCTCACGCCAACACTCTCCACTGCCCCTCTCATGACTCCAACACTTCCACCGCCCCTTCCCTCACTCAGACCCTCCCCACAACATCTCCCCTCACTCTACTCTCTCCACCACCCCTCCCCACACTCTAACACTCCTCACATTCCCTCCCCTAACATTAAAACTCGACGCTGCCCCTCCCCTCACTCCATCCCTTCTCACCCCTTCCCTTCACTCCAACCCTCTCCACCACACATCCCCTCACTCCAAACCTCCCCACCGTCCCTTCCTTCATTCCAACACAATTCTCACCGCACCTCACCTCAATCCAGCACTCCTCACGACCCCTCCCTTCACTCCAACCCTCCTCACCTTCCCACAACTCACTCTAACACTCCTCAACTCCCCTTCACACACTCCAGCACAGCTCACCTGCCGTCGCCTCTCTCCAACCCTCTCCAACACGCATCCCCTCACTTCATCCCTCCCCAGCGACCCTCCCTCATCCAAACACTCCCTACAGCCCCTCCCCTCACTCCAACAAGCCGAAGGCTCCTCCTTTCACTCCAACTATCTCCAGCGCCTCTCCCATTACTTCAACCCTCTGCACCACTCCTCCCCGACTCCATCCCTCCTCACCTCCCCTTCACACAATCTAACTCTCCTCACCTTCCCTAACTTCCCTCCAAAACCCCCACCGCACCTCCCCTCACCCCAATCCTCTCCACCACCGCTCCTCACACTCCAACACACTTTAGCAGAACTCTCTGCACACCAACCCACCCCTCACTCCAACTCTCCCTACCGTTCCACTGCTCAGTCCAACCCTCCTCACCAACACTCCCCTCACTGCAACCCTCTCTATCGTCCCATCCCTCACTCCAACACTCTCCACCGCACTTCTGCTCACTCCAACCCTCCCCATCAAACCTTCCGTCATTCCAACGCCCTCCACCTCCCCTCCCTCGCTCCAACACTCCCCACGATCCCAACATCTCACTCCAAACCTCCCCAGACCCTTCCTATCACTCCAACCCTTCTCACATCCCCTTCACACACTCTCACCCTCCTCACCTTTCCACACTTCACTCCATCACCCACACCACAGCTCCCTTCAACCCTACCGCATCGACCAGCCCTCCCCGCACTCCAACCCTCCACTCACTCCTACCCTCCCCACCGTTCAGTCCAACCCTCCTCACCAACACTAGCCTCACTGCAAACCTCTCTGCCGACCCTCTCCTCACTCCAACCCTCCTCACCACCCCTTCACACGCTCTAACCCTCCTCACCTTCCCTCACTTCACTCCAACAACCCCAGCGCACTTTCTCTCACCTCAAGCCTCTCCATCACCCTTCGCCACACTCCAACCCTCTTTAGCACGCCTCCCCTCACTCCAACCCTCCCCATCACCCCTCCTGTCACTCCAACGCTCTCCACCTCCCCTCCCTCGCTCCAACTCTCCCCACGACCCCATCCTCACTCCAACACTCCTCACCTCCCCTCCCCTCACTCCAACCCTCTTTACCGTCCATCTCATCACTCCAACCCTCTCCACCACCCCTCCCCTTATTCCAAGCCTCCCTTTTCCTGGTGTGCCACTTGGTCTCCGTACCACGACAGCTGCGAATAACACTGGTCTGGTTTTAATTTACCGTTTCATGGTCTGTGAGTGTGACTCCGTACCTCTCCAGCTGGGATTAGCACTGGCATGGTCTGAATTGGCCCTTTCCTGGTTTGTGAGTGGCACTCAGTACGACTCTAAATGGAAGTAACAATGGCCTGGTTTGAATTGGCCCCTTCCTGCTGCGTGAGTCGAACTCAGAACCACTCTGAATGGGATTAACGCAGGCCTGGTTTGAATTTTCTCTTCACTGGCGCGTGAGTGGGACTCAGTACCACTCAAACAGAGATTAAAATGGCCTGCTTTGTATTAGCCATTTCCTGGTGTGTGGTGGGACTCAGTACCACTCTAGCTGGGATTAACATAAGCATGGTTGACTCAATACGACTCCAGATCGGATGAGCAGTGGCCTGGTTTGAATTGGCCCTTTCCTGCTGTGTGAGTGGGACTCAGTCCCACTGCAGATGGGGTAACAGAGGCCACTTTTTGTTGTGTGGGTCTATGGGGCTTAGCACCACTCCAGATGGGGTTTACACAGGCTTGGTATTAATTGGTCCTTTTCTGGAACGTGGGTGGGACTCAATTAACACTCCAGATGGGTTTAAGTTAGGTCTCATTTGTATTAGCGATTCCCTGTTGTGTGAGTGTGTCTCAGTACCACTCCAGCTGGAGTTAACACAGGCCTTGTTTATATTGGCCATTTCCTGTTCAGTGAGTGGAACTCAGTACCACTGCAGATGGAGTTAATGGAGGTCTGGTGTGAATTGGCCATTTCCTCCTGTTTTGGTAGGATTCAGTATCACTCCATCTGGGATTAACACAGGCCAAGTTTGAATTGGCTCTTTCCTGGAGGGTGACTTGGTCTCCGTACCACTCCAGCAGGATTACTACAGGCCTGGTTTGAATTGGGCTTTTCCGACTTTGTCATGGGCACTCAGTCCTACTGCAGAAGGGATTAACACAGACCTGGTGTGATTTGGCTATTTCCTGGTGTTTGAGTGGGGCTCAATACTACTCCAGCTGGGATTAATACAGCCCTGGTTAGAATTGGTCTTTCTTGGAATGTGAGTGGGACTCAGTACTTTTCCATCTGGGATTCAACAGTCCTGGCTTCAATTGGCCATTTACCAGCGCTTGAGTGTTACTCAGTACCATTCCAGCTGGGATTACCACAGGCCTGCTTTTAATTGGCCTTTTGCTGGTTTGTGAGTGGGACTCAATACCAATGCAAATGGTCTTCACACAAGTCTGGTTTGAATAGGTCCTTTCCTGGTGTTTGCATGGACTCAGTACCATTCCAGCTGGGATTAACACAGGCTTGGTTTGAATTGGCCCTTTCCTGGTAATTGAGTGGGTCTCAGTACCACTCTAGCTGTCATTAACACATGTCTAGATTGAACTGGCCCTTTCCGGATGTGAGTAGAACTCAGTTCCAGTCGGCCTGGGATTATCAAAGGACTGGCTTGAATTGGTCTTTTCCTGCTGTTTGGGTGGGATGCAGTACTATTCCAGTTGGGATTAACAGAGGTCTGGCTTGAACTGGCCCTTTCCTGGTGTGAGTGGAACTCAGTACCACTCCGGCTGGGATTAATACTGGTCTGGTTTGACTGACCCTTTTCTGGTGTGTGAGTGGGACTCTGTGTCACTCCAGATGGTATTAACACAGGCCTGGTTTGAATTGGAACTTTCCTGGGGTGCAGGTTATACTTAGTGCCTCTCCACCTGGGATAAACAGTGGCCTGTTTTATATTAGTTATTCCCTGTTGTCTTGGTGGGACTCTGCAGTGCGACCATTTTATGTGATGTTTAACATTGCCATTTTAAATGATGTGCACTCTACCCTTTTATGTGATATGCATGCCACTATTTTAAGTGACATGCAGTGCAACCATTTATAGTGACATGCATTGTATGCATTTAATGTGATATGCCCTGCAAACATGTTTTAGTGACATGCACAGTGGGCATTTTAAGTGATATGCTATGTGACCATGTTAGGCAACATACACTGCGAGCACTTTGATTGATATCTTCTACGGCCATTTTAATGGTATGCAGTGCTGCCATTTTAAGTGACTTGCAAAGCAAACTTTTTTAATGATCTGCTGTGTGACCTTTTTAAGTGACATGCCTTGTGGCCACTTTAAGTGATATGCAGTACGACCATTTAAAGTGTTATGCAGTACAGCCATTCTAAGTGACCTGCACTGCGACCATTTGAAGTGATCTGCAGTGTGATCATTTTAAGTGACATAATCTATGACCATTTTCAGTGATACGTACTGCAGCCTTTTTAAATGACATTCCGTGTGGCTATTTGAAGTGACCTGCACTGTGGCCATTTGAAGTGCGATGCACTGCTGCCATTTTAAACGAGATGCACTGAAAATATTTTAAGTGGCATGCAATGTGGCCATTTTCAGTGACATGTGCTGTCACCATTTAAAGTGTCACACACTGTGGCCATTTTATATGCTAAGCACTGAGGCCATTTTAATGACATGTTATCCGGGCATTTTGAATTATATGCACTGTGGCCTGTTTGAAATGAGAACAATCCACGGCGATCATTTTCACTGTCCATGGCAGTAAATGTGTGAGATGTAGCCGGTTATAACTGAGTATAAAGGCTCATAAAGTATTATTTTGGGCCTCCTTATCTCGAGAGTCAATGGATACGCGCCTGCTGTCAGTGGTTTGTGAAGCAGCGCCTGGAGTTGCTATAAAGGCCAATTCTAGAGTGACAGGCTCTTCCACAGGTGCTGCAGAGAAATTTGTTTGTCGGGGCTGTTACACAGTTGGCTCTCCCCTTCCACCTCTGTTTTTTTTCCTGCCAACTACTAAGTCACTTCGACTCGCCACAACTTAGCCCTGTCTTTATGGCTGCCCACCAGCTCTGGCGAACACTGGCAACTGACTCCCATGACTAGTGATCAATGTCACAGGATTTCATGTCGCGTTTGCAGACGTCTTTATAGCGGAGACATGGACGGCCGGTGGGTCTGATAACAGTGGCGAGCTCGCTGTACAATGTATCTTTGGGGATCCTGCCATCTTCCATGCCGCTCACATGGCCAAGCCATTTCAAGCGCCGTTGACTCAGTAGTGTTGGGGATGTTAGCCGCTTCGAGGACTTCTGTGTTGGAGATACAGTCCTGCCACCTGATGCCAAGTATTCTCCGGAGGCGGTGAAGATGGAATGAATTGAGACGTCGCACTTGTCTGACATACGTTGTCCAGGCCTCGCTGCCATAGAGCACGGTACTGAGAACACAGGCCTGATACACTCGGACTTCTGTGTTCCGTGTCAGTGCGCCATTTTCCCACACTCTCTTGGCCAGTCTGGACATAGCAGTGGAAGCCTTACCCATGCACTTGTTGATTTCTGCATCTAGAGACAGGTTACTGTCCTTAACGAGCCCTTTCCTATCCTGAGTGGTGTGAAACAGGGCTGTGTTCTCGCACCCACACTTTTGGGGATTTTCTTCTACCTGCTGCTTTCACATGCGTTCAAGTCCTCTGAAGAAGGAATTTTCCTCCACACAAGATCAGGGGTCAGGTTGTTCAACCTTGCCCGTCTAAGTGCGAAGTCCAAAGTACGGAAAGTCGTCATCAGGGAACTCCTCTTTGCTGACGATGCTGCTTTAACATCTCACACTGAAGAGTTCCTGCAGAGACTCATCGACAGGTTTGCGGCTGCCTGCAATTAATTTGGCCTAACCAACAGCCTCAAGAACACGAACATCATGGGGCAGGACGTCAGAAATGCTCCATCCATCAATATTGGCGACCACGCTCTGGAAGTGGTTCAAGAGTTCACCTACCTAGGCTCAACTCATAAAGTATAATAAATTATATACGATCATAAAGGAGAAGAACGATTTATAAAGTATTGTGAAGAATTGTATGCAGTTCACAAAGGTTATAAAAAGGCTGTAAAGGTGTATAAATGATTATAAACAGTTATAAGGAATTATAAAGAATTCTTTGTATTATAAAGGGATTATAAAGTTTCTAAATGATCATGAAGAATTCAGACTGCAGCTTCCTGTTACCATGGAAACAGGCCACGCCCCACTCCCCGTCAGCATGGGAAGCAGGCCGAGCACCAACTGCCTGTTTCAATTAGCAAGAGGCCCTTCCTCCAATACCCATCACCCTGGTAAACAGGCCCCTCCCCCACTCACCATCCCCCCGGGAAACAGGCCAGGATCCCACTCCCTTCACTCCACTGCGTATAAAATGGATGGAGTTCCACCTGTACATATAAAATGGAGGGGATCCCACAGGCACCTCACCCATTTTACAACACTTTTTAAACATTTTTATACCGGAGGCAAGGCCGAGTATAATATAAACAGAGGCATGGTCAAATCCAGTCTTAACTAGTGCATTGGGGTGAGGGAGACAGAGAGAGAGAGCAAGACGGAGAGAAGGAGAGAGACATAAGGTTTAGGTGGGATAGTAGGCTGTAAGGAGGACACAAGTAGACTACAAAAGGAGATGGACAGAGACAGAGACAGATGGATAGGGATAAGCAGCACAAAGAGAGACAGGGGGGAGAGAAACAGAGGGATAGAGAGTTAGAGGAGGAGAGAGATCGATGGAGAGGGAGAGAGAGATAGAGAGAGAGAAGGACAGAGAGACAGAGGGAGAGAGAGAGATAGAGGGAGAAAGAAATAGAGGGAGAAAGAGAGAGATATAGGGAGTGAGAAATAGAGGGAGAGAAACATAGGGAGAGAGAGATATCGAGAGAGAGGGAGCGGGAGATAGAAACAAAGAGAGAAAGAGAAGGTTTGAAAGAGAGACAAACAGAGTCATGGACCGAGGGAGAGAAAGAGTGACAGGGAGAGAAGAGAAAGAGAGAGATGGAGAGATGGAGAGAGAGAGAGAGACAGAGAGAGAGGGAGCGACAGCGAGATAGATGGGAAGGCAGTGACAGAGAGAAGGGGTGAGAGACAGAGAGAGCGCGAGAGAGAGAGACAATGTGTGAGGAAGAGAGAGAGCCAGAGTGAGGGAGACAGAGAGCGGGTGAAGGAGGGAGAGAGAGAGAGAGAGAGAGAGACAGGGTGAGGGAGAGAGAGCGAGAGAGAGAGAGAAACAGGGTGAGCGAGAGAGATAGATAGAGAGAGGGACAGGGTGAGGGCGAGAGAGAGAACGAATGTGTGAGGTGAGAGTGAAAGATACAGGGTGATGGAGATAGAGAGGGAGAGACAGTGTGCGGGGAAAGAGAGAGAGAGTGTGAAAGGGTAAGGGAGAGAGATAGTGAGAGGGAGACAGAGAGAGAGAGTGACAAGGTGAGGGCGGGAGAGAGAGAGAGACAGAGTAAGGGAGAGAGATAGAGAGAGAAATATAGAGACAGGGAGTTGGAGAGAGAGAGAGAGAGAGAGAGAGAGAGAGGGTAAGGGAGACAGAGGCACAGAGAGAGAGTGACAGGGAGAGGGATAGAGAGAGAGGGTGCGGGAGAAAGAGAGAGTGACAGGGTGAGGGAGGGAGAGAGAGAGACAGGGTGAAGGAGACAGAAAGAGTGACAGAGTGAGGGAGTGAGAGGGAGAGAGAGACAGGGTGTGGGAGACAGAGAGAGTGACAGGGTGTAGGAGGGAGTGAGAGAGAGACAGGGTGAGGGAGAGAGAGACACAGCAAGGGAGAGAGATGGAGAGAGAAATAGAGAGGCAGGATGAGGGAGAGAGAGAAAGTGACAGGGTGAGGGAGGGAGAGACTGCGTGAGAGAGAGATAGAGACTTTGCGTGGGAGGGAGAGAGGGAGAGAGAGAGAGAGACAGAGTGAGGGAGAGAGAGAGGGGTCAGCGTGATGGAGAGAGATGGAGAGAGAAATGGAGAGACAGCGTCATGGAAAGAGAGAGAGAGAGACTGTGCGAGGGAGAGAGAGAGACAGAGTGAGGGAGATCGAGAGAAGGTGAGGGTGAGAGAGAGACTGTGTGAGGTGAGAGCGAGAGAGACAGGGTGACGGCGAGAGAGATAGAGAAATAGAGAGACAGGGTGAGGGAGAGAGAGCGAGAGAGAGAGAGAAACAGGGTGAGCGAGAGAGATAGATAGAGAGAGAGACAGGGTGAGGGCGAGAGAGAGAACGAATGTGTGAGGTGAGAGTGAAAGATACAGGGTGAGGGAGGGAGAGCGAGAGAGAGAGAGAACTAGGGTGAGGGAGAGAGAGACAGAGTGAGGGAGAGCGAGAGAGAGAGAGAGAGAGAGAGAGAGAGAGAGGGTGAGGGAGAGAGAGAGACTGTGTGAGGTGAGAGCGAGAGAGACAGGGTGACGGCGAGAGAGATAGAGAAATAGAGAGACAGAGTGAGGGAGGGTGAGCCAGAGAGAAATTAACAGGGTGAGGGAGAGAGATAGAGAGAGAGAGGGTGAAAGGTTGAGGGAGGGCGAGAGAGAGAGAAAGGGTGATGGAGAGAGATAAAGTATGAAAGAGAGAGAGAAATAGAGAGATAGATTCAGGGAGAGAGAGAGAGAGACTGTGTGAGGGAAACAGGGTGAGGGATGGAGGGAGAGAGCGACAGAGTGAGCGAGGGATAGAGAGACAGACAGTTTCAGGGCGACGGAGAGAGAGAGTGACAGTGTGAGGAAGAGAGAGAGAGACAGTGAGGGAGAGAGATGGAGAGAGAAATAGAGAGACAGGGTGAGGGAGAGAGAGAGAGAGAGAGAGAGAGAGAGAGAGAGAGAGAGAGTAATTGGGTGAGGGAGAGAGAGTCTGCGTGATGGAGACAGAGAGAGAGAGACTTTGTGAGGGAGGGAGAGAGAGAGAGAGACTGAGGGATAGAAAGGTTGAAAGAGAGTGTGAGGGACAGAGAGAGAGAGAGAGAAAGAGTGAAGGAGAGAGTGAGAGAGCCACACAGTGAGGGAGAGAGATGGAGAGAGAAATAGAGAGACAGGGTGAGGGAGAGAGAGAGAGAGAGAGGCAGGGCGAGGCAGAGATGGCGAGAGAGAGTAACAGGGTGAGAGAGAGAGAGTCTGCGGGATGGAGACAGAGAGAGAGACAGAGTGAGGGGGAGGGTGACTGTGACAGAATGAGGCAGAGAGAGACAGAGTGAGGGAGAGAGATGGAGAGAGGAATAGAGAGACAGTGTGTGTGAGTGAGAGAGAGAAAGAGACAGTGTGATGGAGACAGAGAGAGAGACAGTGTGAGGGAGGGAGAGAGAAAGACTGCGTGAGGGAGGCAGAGAGGGAGACTGTGTGAGGGAGGGAGAGAGAGAGAGACTGTGTGAGGGAGACACAGAGGGAGACTGCGTGAGGGAGGGAGAGAGAGAGACAGAGTGAGTGAGGGAGAGAGAGAGAGACAGAGAGACGGGTTGAGAGAGGGCGACAGAGAGAGGGAGGGAGAGAGAGAGATAGAGTGAGGGAGGGATCGAGAGAGACCGTGTGAGGGAGACAGAGAGGGAGATAGGGTGAGGAAGGGAGTGAGTGAGAGAGACAGAGTGAGGGGAGAGATAGAGAGAGAAATAGAGAGACAGGGTGAGGGAGAGTGAGAGAGAGAGAGAGAGACAGTTTGAGGGAGACTGAGAGAGACAGTGACAGTGTGAGGTAGAGAGAGGCAGAGGGAGGGAGAGAGAGAGAGAGAGAGAGACAGGGTGAGGGAGACAGAGAGAGAGAGAGCCTGAGGAAGGGAGAGAGAGAGAGACAGTGTGACGGAGGGAGAGAGAGAATGTGTGAGGGAGACAGTGAGAGAGAGATAGGGTGAGGGCGTGAGAGAGACTGTGTGAGGGAGACAGAGAGGGAGTCAGGCTGAGGGAGAGAGAGAGAGGGAGAGACAGTGTGAGGGGGAGAGAGAGAGTGACAAGCTGAGGGTGGGAGAGACAGAGAGACAGAGTGAAGTGGAGAGATAGAGACAGAAATAGAGAGATGGGTGAGTGGGAGAGAGAGCGAGAGAGAGAGTGAGATACAGGGTGAGGGAGAGAGGGAGAGAGACAGAGTGAAGGAGAGAGATACAGAGAGAAGTAGAGAGACAGGGTGAAGGAGACAGAGAGACAGTGTGAGGGAGGAGAGACAGAGAGACAGGGTGAGGAAGACACAGAGAGTGACAGGGTGAGGGAGGGAGAGAGAGAGACAGGGAGAGGGAGGGAGAGAGAGGCAGACAGGATGTAGGAGGGAGAGAGAGAGAGACATGGTGAGGGAGAGAGCAAGACAGGGTAAGAATAAGAAATATTTGGAGACAGGTTGAGGAAGTGGGAGAGAGAGAGAGAGAGAGAGACTTCTATGCATAAAATGGCGGCAATTCCTTGCTTATAGAACAAATGGAGGGAGCTCCCCCTCTACATATAAAATAGAGGGAGCTCACCGTCTACATATAAAATGGAGGACCGTCCCCATCTACATTTAAAATGGAGGGCGTTCGCCCTCTACAGATAAAATGGATGGCGCTCCGCCTCCACATATAAAATGGAAGGCATCCCACAAACACCTCACCCATTTTAAAACACTTTTTTTAGCACTTTTATACCAGAGGCAGGCCGAGTATCATATAAACAGAGGAATGGTCAAACACAGTCTTAACTAGTGCATTGGGGTGTAAGAGAGTGAGAGAGAGAGATAGATAGATAGAGAGTGAAGGAGGGAGGGAGATACGAGGTTAGGTGGTACAGTAAGCTGTGAGGAGGATACAAACAGACCACAAAGGGAGATGGACAGAGACAGAGACAGATGGATAGGGATAAACCGTGACAAAGGGAGGCGGAGGGAGAGAGACAGATCGAGGGAGAGAGAGAGAGAGAGTGAGAGAGTGAAAGAGAGAGAGAGGTAGAGAGAGACAGGGTGAGGCAGACAGAGCAAGAGAGAGAGGGTGAGGGAGAGAGAGAGAAACAGAGACAGGGTGAAGGAGAGAGAGAGAGAGGGTGAGGGAGTCAGAGAGAGCAAGAGGAGCTGGGCGAGGGAGAGAGCGAGAGAGAGAGAGAGACAGAGGGAGGGAGAGAGAGAGACAGAGGGAGGGAGAGAGAAAGAGAGAGACGGGTGAGGGAGAGAGAGAGAGACAGGGTGAGGGAGAGAGAGAGACAGGGTGAGGGAGACAGAGACAGACAGAATGAGGGGTAGAGAGAGACGGATAGAGAGAGAGACAGGGTGAGGGGAGAGAGAGAGAGACAGGGTGAGGGAGAGAGAGAGAGAGCCGGGGTGTGGGAGAGATCCAGAGAGCGAGCCAGGTTGAGGAAGGGAGAGAGAGAGAGAGAGTATGGGAGAGAGAGAGACATACAGAGAGGGTGAGGGAGAGAGAGAAAGAGAGGGTGAGGGAGAGAGAGAGAGAGTGAGTGAGGGAGAGGGAGAGAGAGAGGGAGGGAGGGTGAGAGAGAGATAGGGTGAGAGGGAGAGAGAAAGAGACAGGGTTCGGGGGGAGAGAGAAAGAGAGAGAGTGAGGGAGAGAGAGAGAGTGAGGGCGCTCCCTCTCTAAATATAAAATGGACGGAGCACCCCCTCGACATATAAAGTGGAGGGAGATGCCCTTCTGCATATAAAATGGACGAGATCCCTGTCTATATAACAAATGGAGGGAGCTCCCCCTCTGCATCTCCAGTGGACGGAGATGTCATTCTACATATTAATTGGAGGTCGATCCCTGTCTGTAGAACAAATAAAGGGAGCTTCCCTTCTATATATAAAATGGCGGTCGATCCCTGTCTATCGAAATATTGGAGGGAGCTATCGCTCTACATATAAAATGGAGGGAGTTTTTTCCACCTCCATATAAAGTGGATAAAGATGCCCTTCTACATATAAAATGGAGGAGATCCCTGTCTATAGAACAAATGGAAGGAGCTACCCCTCGACATATAAAATGGAGGGAGATGCCCTCCTAAAGATAAAATGGACGAGCTCTCTGTCTGTGGAACAAACGGAGGGAGCTCCCCCACTGCATATAAAATGGGTGGAGTTCCACTGTACATATAAAATGGAGGGGATCCCACAGGCACCTCACCCATTTTACAACACTTTTTGAACATTTTTATACCGGAGACAAGGCCGGGTATAATATAAACAGAGGCATGGTCAAATCCAGTCTTAACTAGTGCATTGGGGTGAGGGAGACAGAGATAGAGAGAGAGAGAGAGAAAGACGGAGTGAAAGAGAGAGACATAAGGTTTAGGTGGAACAGTAGGCTGTAAGGAGGACACAAGTAGACGACAAAAGGAGATGGACAGAGACAGAGACAGATGGATAGGGATAAACAGCACAAAGAGAGACAGGGGAGAGAGAAACAGAGTGATAGAGAGTTTGAGGAGGAGAGAGATCGATGGAGAGGGAGAGAGAGATAGAGAGAGAGAAGGACAGAGACAGAGGGAGAGAGAGAGATAGAGGGAGAAAGAAATAGAGGGAGAAAGAGAGAGATATAGGGAGTGAGAAATAGAGGGAGAGAGAAAGAGAGGGAGAGAGAGAGATATCGAGAGAGAGAGCGGGAGATAGAAACAAAGAGAGAAAGAGAAGGTTTGAAAGAGAGACAAACAGAGTCATGGACCGAGGGAGAGAAAGAGTGACAGGGAGAGAAGAGAAAGAGAGAGATGGAGAGACAGAGAGAGAGAGAGAGAGACAGAGAGAGAGGGAGCGACAGCGAGATAGATGGGAAGGCAGTGACAGAGAGAGGGGATGAGAGACAGAGAGAGCGCGAAAGAGAGAGACACTGTGTGAGGAAGAGAGAGAGCCAGATTGAGGGAGACTGAGAGCGGGTGAAGGAGGGAGAGAGAGAGAGAGAGAGACAGGGTGAGGGAGAGAGAGCGAGAGAGAGAGAGAAACAGGGTGAGGGAGCGAGATAGATAGAGAGAGAGACAGGGTGAGGGCGAGAGAGAGAACGACTGTGTGAGGTGAGAGTGAAAGAGACAGGGTGACGGGGATAGAGAGGGAGAGACAGTGTGCGGGGAAAGAGAGAGAGAGAGTGAAAGGGTAAGGGACAGAGAGATAGTGATAGGGAGACAGAGAGAGAGAGTGACAAGGTGAGGGCGGGAGAGGGAGAGAGAGACAGAGTAAGGGAGAGAGATAGAGAGAGAAATATAGAGACAGGGAGTTGGAGAGATAGCGAGAGAGAGAGAGAGAGAGAGAGAGAGAGAGAGAGAGAGAGAGACAGAGAGACAGAGTGAGGGAGACAGAGGCAGAGAGAGAGAGTGACAAGGAGAGGGATAGAGAGAGATAGAGGGTGAGGGAGAAAGAGAGAGTGACAGGGTGAGGGAGACAGAGGCAGAGAGAGAGAGTGACAGGGAGAGGGATAGAGAGAGAGAGAGGGTGAGGGAGAAAGAGAGAGTGACAGGGTGAGGGAGGGAGAGAGAGGTAGACAGGGTGTAGGAGGGAGAGAGAGAGAGAGAGACAGGGTGAGCGAGACAGAGGCAGAGAGAGAGAGAGTGACAGGGTGAGGGAGGGAGAGAGAGAGAGACAGGGTGTGGGATACAGAGAGAGTGACAGGGTGAGGGAGGGAGAGAGAGGTAGACAGGGTGTAGGAGGGAGAGAGAAATAGAGAGACAGGTTGAGGGAGAGAGAGAAAGTGACAGGCTGAGGGAGGGAGAGACTGCGTGATGGAGACAGGGAGAGAGACTTTGCGTGGGAGGGAGAGAGAGAGAGACAGAGTGAGGGAGAGAGAGAGGGGAGTCAGGGTGATGGAGAGAGATGGAGAGAGAAATGGAGAGACAGCGGCATGGAAAGAGAGAGAGAGAGACTGTCCGAGGGAGAGAGAGAGACAGAGTGAGGAGATAGAGAGTAGGTGAGGGTGAGAGAGATAGAGCGCAACAGGGTGAGGGAGAGAGAGCGAGAGAGAGAGAGAATAAGGGTGAGGGAGAGAGCGACAGAGTGAGGCAGACAGAGAGACGGTGAGGGAGAGAGAGCGAGAGAGTGACTGAGTGAGGGAGAGCGAGAGAGAGAGAGAGAGGGTGAGGGAGAGGGAGAGAGACTGTATGAGGGAGAGAGAGAGAGAGAGAGAGAGAGAGAGAGAGAGAGAGAGAGAGAGAGAGAGAGAGAGAGAGAGAGAGAGAGAGAGACTATGTGAGGGAGACACATCGGAGACTGTGTGAGGGAGGGAGAGAGAGAGACAGAGTGAGTGAGGGAGAGAGAGAGAGATAGAGAGACGGGGTGAGGGAGGGGGACAGAGAGAGGGAGAAAGAGATAGAGTGAGGGAGGGATCGAGAGAGACCGTGTGAGGGAGACATAGAGGGAGATAGGGTGAGGAAGGGAGTGAGTGAGAGAGACGGAGTGAGGGAGAGGGATCGAGAGAGAAATAGAGAGACAGGGTGAGGGAGAGAGAGAGAGAATGTGTGAGGGAGTCAGAGAGGGAGACAGGGTGAGGGAGTGAGAGAGAGAGACAGACAGAGTGACGGAGGGAGATAGAGAGAGAAATAGAGAGACAGGGTGACGGGGAGGGAGAGGGAGAGACAGTGTGAGGGAGACAGATAGAGAGAGAGTGAGAAGGTGAGGGCGGGAGAGAGGGAGATAATCAGAGTGAGGGAGAGAGATAGAGAGAAAAATAGAGAGACAGGGTGAGGGAGAGAGTAAGAGAGAGATAGTGAGACAAGGTGAGGGATGCAGAGACACAGAGAGAGTGACAGGGTGAGGGAGAGGGAGAGAGGGGTCAGGGTGATGGAGAGAGAAATGGAGAGACAGCGTCATGGAAAGAGAGAGAGAGAGACTGTGCGAGGGAGAGAGAGAGACAGAGTGAGGGAGATAGAGAGAAGGTGAGGGAGAGAGAGATAGAGCGCGACAGGGTGAGGGAGAGAGAGCGAGAGAGAGAGAGAAATAGGGTGAGGGAGAGAGAGACAGAGTGAGGGAGACAGAGAGAGGGTGAGGGAGAGAGAGCGAGAGAGTGACAGAGTGAGGGAGAGCGTGAGAGAGAGAGAGGGAGAGAGAGAGACTGTGTGAGGTGAGAGCGAGAGAGACAGGGTGACTGCGAGAGAGATAGAGAAATAGAGAGACAGAGTGTGGGAGGGAGAGCCAGAGAGAGAAATTGACAGGGTGAGGGAGAGACATAGAGTGAGAGAGGGTGAAAGGGTGAGGGAGGGCGAGAGAGAGAGAAAGGGTGATGGAGAGAGAGAAAGAGAGAAAGTGTGAAAGAGAGAGAGAAATAGAGAGACAGATTCAGGGAGGGAGAGGGAGAGACAGTGTGAGGGAGACAGATAGAGAGAGAGTGACAAGGTGAGGGCGGGAGAGAGAGAGAATCAGAGTGAGGGAGAGAGATAGAGAGAAACATAGAGAGACAGGGTGAGGGAGAGAGTTAGAGAGAGATAGTGAGACAAGGTGAGGGAGGCAGAGACACAGAGAGAGTGACAGGGTGAGAGAGGGAGCGAGAGAGACAGAGTGAGGGAGAGGGATAGAGAGAGAGAGGGTGAGGGAGACAGAGTGAGTGACAGTGTGAGGGAGAGAGAAAGAGTGTCAGGGTGTTGGAGTGAGAGAGAGAGAGGGAGAGAGAGGGAGGGTGGCGGAGACAGAGAGAGTGACAGGGTGATGCAGGGAGAGTGAGGTAGACAGGGTGCAGGAGGGAGAGAGAGAGAGAGACAGGGTGTGGGAGAGAGTGACATAGCGAGGGACTGAGATGGAGAGAAAAAGAAAGCGACAGGATGAGGGACAGAGAGAGTGACAGGGTGAGGGAGGGAGAGACTGTGTGATGGAGCCAGGGGGAGATTCTTTGTGAGGGAGAGAGAGAGAGAGACAGATTGAGGGAGAGAGAGAGGGTGACAGGGTGAGGGAGAGAGATGGAGAGAGAAATAGAGAGACAGCATGAAGGAAAGAGAGAGCGAGAGACTGTGCGAGGGAGAGCAAGAGACAGAGTGAGGGAGATAGAGAGTCAGTGAGGGAGAGAAAGATAGAGAGAGACATGGTGAGGGAGAGAGAGCGAGAGAGAGAAAGAAACAAGGTGAGGGAGGGAGATAGAGAGAGAGTGACAGGGTGAGGGAGAGAGAGAGAGAGAGAAACGGTGTGAGGTGAGAGCGAGAGAGACAGGGTGACGGCGAGAGAGATAGAGAAATAGAGAGACAGAGTGAGGGAGTGAGAGCCAGAGAGAGAAATAAACAGGGTGAGGGAGGGAAATAGAGGGAAAGAGTGAGAGGGTGAGGGAAGGCGAGAGAGAGAGAAAGGGTGATAGAGAAAGAGAAATAGAGACAGTGTGAAAGAGAGAGAGAAATAGGGAGACAGATTGAGGGAGAGAGAGAGAAAGAGACTGTGTGAGGGAGCTAGAGAGAGTGTGTGTGTGTGAGGGAGACAGAGAGACAGAGACACACAAGGAGGGAGAGACAGGGTGATGGAGGGAGAGATACAGGGTGATGGAGAGAGAGAGAGATTGTGTGAAGGAGAGAGAAAGACTGTGCGAGAGGGACAGGGTGAGGGAGGAAGGGAGAGAGCGACAGAGTGAGCGAGAGATAGAGAGAGAGAGACAGTTTCAGGGAAACAGAGAGGGAGACAGGTTGAGGGACGGAGTGAGAAAGACAGAGTGAGGGGAGATATAGAGAGAGAAATAGAGAGACCGGGTGAGGAAGAGAGAGAGAGAGAGAGAGAGAGAGACAGTGTGAGGGAGACAGAGAGAGACAGGGACAGTGTGAGGTAGAGAGACAGAGTGAGGGAGAGAGAGAGAGAGAGAGATAGGGTGAGGGAGACAGAGAGTGAGAGTCTGAGGAATGGAGAGAGAGAGAGACAGTGTGACGGAGGGAGAGAGAAAATGTGTGAGGGAAACAGAGAGAGAGAGATAGGGCGAGGGAGAGAGAGAGACTGTGTGAGGGAGACAGAGAGGGAGACAGGGTGAGGGAGGGAGAGAGAGAGACAGAGTGAGGGAAGGCGATAGAGAGAGAAATAGGGAGTCAGGCTGAGGGTGAGAGAGAGGGAGAGACAGTGTGAGGGGAGAGAGAGAGTGACAATCTGAGGGTGGGAGAGACAGAGTGCCAGAGTGAGGTAGATAGATAGAGACAGAAATAGAGAGATATGTGAGGGAAAGAGATACAGTGAGAAGCAGAGAGACAGGGTGATGGAGACAGAGAGAGTGACAGTGTGAGGGAGGGAGAGACAGAGAGACAGGGTGTGGAAGACATCGAGAGTGACAGGGTGAGGGAGAGAGAGAGAGACAGGGTGAGGGAGACAGAGAGAGTGACTGTGTGAGGGAGGGAGAGAGAGGCTGACAGGATGTAGTAGGGAGAGAGGGAGAGAGACAGGGTGAGGGAGAGAGCGAGACAGGGTAAGAATAAGAGATATTTGGAGACAGGTTGAGGAAGTGGGAGAGAGAGAGAGACAGAGAGAGAGAGAGAGAGCGGGAGAGAGACTTCTATGCATAAAATGGCGGGAATTCCTTGTCTATAGAACAGATGGAGGGTGCTCCCCCTCTACATATAAAATAGAGGGAGCTCACCGTATACATATAAAATGGAAGAACGTCCCCCTCTCCATTTAAAATGGAGGGCGTTCGCCCTCTACATATAAAATGGATGGCGCTCCGCCTCTGCATATAAAATGGAAGGCATCCCACAAACAGCTCACCCATTTCAAAACACTTTTTTTTTAAGCATTTTTATACTGGAGACAGGCCGAGTATCATATAAACAGAGGCATGGTCGAATGCAGTCTTAACTAGTGCATTGGGGTGTAAGAGAGTGAGAGAGAGAGATAGATAGATAGAGAGCGAAGGAGGGAGATACGAGGTTAGGTGGGACAGTAAGCTGTGAGGAGGACACAAGCAGACTACAAAGGGAGATGGACAGAGACAGAGACAGATGGATAGGGATAAACCGTGACAAAGGGAGGCGGAGGGAGAGAGACAGATAGAGGGAGAGAGAGAGAGAGGGAGAGGGAGAGATAAAGGGATAAGGACAGATAGATGGAGAAGGAGGGATAGAGGGAGAGAGAGACAGATAGAGAGAGAGAGAGACAGACAGACAGGGATAGACAGAGTGATAGGCAGTGACAGAGAGAGACAGAGACAGGCAGAGAGAGGCAGAGACAGGCAGAGAACGAGAGAGACAGAGACAGAGAGAAAGGGAGAGATGGTGTGAGAGAGAGACAACAGTCATGTACAGAGGCAGAGAATGCAAGAGGGAGAGAAAGAGATAGAGGGAGAGACAGATGGAGAGAGAGAGAGAGAGGGAGAGAGAGAGAGAGAGAGGGAGAGACAGGGAAAGTCACAGAGAAATGGAATGAGAGAGGGAGATGCAGTGGCAGAGAGAGGAGAGGCAGAGAGTGGGAGAGAGAGACAGAGAAAGACAGGGAGAGGGAGAGACAGTGATAGTGAAAGACAATGAGAGAGTCAGAAATGGGGTGGAGACTGATACAGAGACAGAGAGAGAGAGAGAGAGAGAGAGAGAGAGAGAGAGAGAGAGAGAGAGAGAGAGAGATAGTGGAAGAGCCAGTAATAGAGGGAGAGACAGAGACAGAGAGTGAGACAGAGATCGAACGAGAGAGGCGGAGTGACAGCGAATGAGACAGAGATAGAAGGAGAGAGAGGGAGTCAGAGAGAGGGATAAAGTACATAGAACATAGAACATGGAACTGTACAGCACAGTACAGGCCCTTCAGCCCACGATGTTGTGCCGAACCTTTAACCTACTCTAAGTTCCAACTAAGAAAAAGAGACCGACTGAGGCAGAGACAGAGGGAGTGAGAGACAGAGGGAGAGAGAGAGAGACAGAGGAAGTGGGAGAGACAGAGGGAGAGAGACAGGGATTGGGAAAGTCCGTGATTAGGAGTGACAGGGATTGGGAGAGACAAGGAGTGGGAAAGAGAGAGACTGAGACAGAGAGAGGTAGAGACTGAGAGGAGAGTGAGAGAGTGACAAAGCTAGAGAACTTGGGGATATTACATTTGGTCCCCACATCCAAATCGCTGAAGTATATTGTGAACAGCTGGGGCCCAAGTACTGATCCTTGCGGCCACAGCCTGCCAATGCGAGAATGACCCGTTTATTCCTACTCTCTGTTTTCTGCCTGTTAACCAATCCTGAATCCATGCCAGTATATTACCTCCAGTACCATGTGCTTTAATTTTGCTAACCCGTCTCCTGTGGGAGACATTATCAAAAGCTTTCTGAAAATCCAAGTACGCCACGTACACCTTTATTAGTTCTGTTAGTAACATGCACAAAAAAACTCCAACGGGTTGGTCAAACATGATTTCCCATTCCGAAATCCATGTTGACTATGCCCAATCGGATCATTATTATCCAAGTATCCATTTATCACATCATTTAGAAGATGTTCTAGCCTTTATCCAATGACTGATGTAAGGCTAACAGGTCTATAATTCCCTGTTTTCTCTCTCCCTCCTTTCTCAAATAGTGTGCTGACATTTGCTACCTTCCAATATGAAGGACCCGTTCTAGAAACTATAGAGTTTTGCAAGATGATCACCAAGGCATCCACTATCTCCATAGCGACCTCTTTCAACACTCTGGGATGTAAAATATCAGGTCTTGGGAACTTATCAACCTTCAGCCCCATTAATTTCTCCAATACAACCTTCATACAAATACGAATTTCCTTCAGTTCCTCATTCCCCCTAATCCCTTGTATCCTTTACTTTATATCGTCTCTCCTCCTTTTTCTACCCGTGAAGGCGTCGCAGACATTGTAGTCAATGAGGGGTTTGAAATATTGAATGGGATAAAGAGTGAGAGAGTAAATATTCAGTGGTTCAGCATCTTTGAAAGTGATAATTCACCAGGCTCCGACTGTGATGAGGTGCAGGGAGGAAATAGCAGAGGTTCTGACCATCATGTTCCAGTCCTCTCTGGTTGCAGTCGTGCTGCCAGAGGACTGGAGGTCTGCACATGTTGCACTGTTGATTAACAAGGGAGAAAGTAAGAGACTGAATAATTACAGGCCACCCAGCCTAATCACAGTAGAGGCAAAATTAGTGGGTCCAAGGAATTGATTGATTCCTTTCTAGTACTGTGTGCCTCAGTCTCTCCATGTCTGTGTCTCTGTCACGTTTTAAGCACTGACCTTACATTGGTGAGGAGTTCGTCTCGGAAATAAATGACCCAGTGTTGTGGTAATGTACAATTCCCACTGAGAACTAGCCTAAAATGGCTAACCAATGTGTGGGTTTCCACAGATGTTTGAAAGAAAGAGAAGGCAGACAGACAGAAAGAGAGACAAAGAGGGAGACACAGACCGAGACACAGAGAGTGATAGCAGGATATTTGTCGTTGGACAGAGGAAGAGGAGGAGACCATTTGGCCCCTCAACACTCTTCTGTCATTCAATGAGCTCATGGCTGATGCGTGATTTAAGTTCATGTACCTATCTTTGCCCTTTAATACCTTTGGTTAATAAAAATCTATCAAACTCAGACTTAAAAATTAACAAGTGTCTCAGCATCAATTGCCGTTTGTGAAAGAGAGTTCCAAGCTGATACCACACCTGGTGTGCTGAAGTGTTTCTTCATTTCACTCCTAAAATGTTTTTTAGACTATGTTTAGATTTTTAGACCATGCCCCCAAGTTCATGACTCCGCAGCCATTGGGAATAGTTGCTCTCTGTCCACCCGATCAGTTTCCTTTATTAACTTGAAAACATTCATCTAATCACTCCATGACCTTCAAAATTCCAGGATACGCAGTGAAGCTCCAGCTGCATTGTCCCATTAAGCATTCCCAAGCCAAGTACAATGTTGGGTTTGACACAGAGTAAATTTCCCTCTAAGCTGTCCCATCACACACTCCGAGGCCAGGAACATCATGGGCTGCATACAAGGTGACTCTCACTCTGCAGTGTCCGAAACAGACAGAGAGAGAGACAGAAAGAGAGAAACAGAGAGACATAGACTGACAGGGTGACTGACCAAGAAAGAAGGATATTTAACATCGGATATTGGAAGAGGAGGATGCAATTTAACCAGACAACCTTGTTCCGGCATTCAATGAGATCAGGGCTGATTTGTAATCTAACTTGCACCAAATATCCAGCCTTTGCCATTTATCTCTTCATACCTTTGGTGAACAAGAATCTATCAATCACAAGTTTAAAAATTAACCAAGAAGCCAGCATGAAATTTCCCCAACGAATATCATGAGGGTGCGATGGATCCCACAGTGGAATAGCTTGCTGGATGTTTAAAATGGAGACTTTTCCTTGTGGATCATCAAAAGTGTCCACCTTGGCCCCAACGCGATCTACATTTCTCCCTCTCCTGATGTTTTTTTCTCACCACACCTATCGCTTATATGTTTGTGTACAGAACAGTGAAGGATTACATCAAATTAATATATCTTACATTTTGCTTTTCAATCCACCTCAACAATCTCTCTCTCTCCAATTTTGTCCCTCTCTACAGCCCTCTCTCTGCCTTCATATATACCCCACTCTCCCTCTGTCTCTCTCCTAGTGTCAGAGATAGCAGAGGGGGAGACAGAGAGAGCCTGTTAAAGGAACTGTACTCCATTGCTAAGCTGTGCTGAACCTGCTCTTGGAGTGTTTGATGGGCTACATTAATCGGCCGTGTACAGTCCTGTATCAGGCTGTAAAGAAGCAGAGCATGTTCAGTTCAGAACGGGTCAAAGGGAATGATTCACTCCTGTCTGATACTGGGAAGAGAGACTGACCTTAACATCAAGGCAGTGTTTGATTGAGTGTGGCATCGAGGATCCTGAGCAAAACTGAAGTTGGCAGGAATCGGTGGAAAGCTCTCCACTGGTTGGAATCATACCAAACACAAAGGAAGATGGTTGTGGTTGTTGGAGGTCAATCAGCTCAGTCCCAGGCATTCCCTGCAGCGGTTTATCGGGGTAATGTCCTCAGCTCAACCATCTTCATATGATATCCCAGCAGAAAATGCTGGATGTACTGAGCAGGGCCAGCAGCATCTGTGGAGAGAGAGAAACAGAGTTAGTGATTCAGATCAACGTTTTCCAGATTTCCAGCATCCACAGTATTTTGCCTCAGATAATGAAACAATCCTGAGTTACATGCACCAAGACCCGGACAACATTCAGGGTTGGGCCAACCAATGGCAAGTAACATTCATGTCACACATTGCCAGGCAATGACCATCTGCAACAGGAGAGAATCCAACCACCTCTCCTTGGAATTCAAAGCATTATCCCAACTGAACAAATTACATCAATAGTTTTATCACCATCTCTCTGAGAAAGAGAGACATAGATAGAAAATGAGAGTGGACCTTGACAGAACTGGGTGAATTCTCTCTGCAACTTTTAATCTTTAATAAAGCTTATCTGGGCATTAAGCTGCAATCTGTTTTTATTTGTCTGACTCCACTCATTCTTCCGGGGATAAAGTTGCTTTTGTCTGGTTGTGCACCCAATTAAATGACTGCTTGACACCGCAAGACTTTCATTTGCTGTGTATGTGTGCTGATCTCTCACACAAACAAACACACACACACACACACACACACACACACACACACACACACACACACACACACACACACACACACACACACACTATCTGCCTCTCTCTCTGCCCACATCTATCCCGGACTTTCCCTCTCTCGCTGATGGACACTCTATCTCTCATTAATTTTTCACACTTTCTGTGCACCCTGTGTCTGCTCATTTCCACTAATTTCTCATTTTCCTTCCCACTCTCTCTCCATCTCCCTCGCTCTCTCTCTTTCGCCCTGTTACTCTCTCCTCACCTTTATCTCTCCATTTATCTGTTTCCTCACTCTCAAACTCTACCTCTCCATCACTCTCCACCTTCCTTTATCTTTGATCTCTCTTCACATCTCTCTATCACTATCTCTCCATCTCTGTCCAATTGAGGAAATTCTCCCTCCATTTCTCGCCTTCCCGTGCTCTCTCACTCTCTCCTGATCACCTATTTTCTCTGAGTCTATCCATCTCTCTATTATTCTTTCAATCTCATTTCTCGCTCTCCATCACTCTCTCTTTTCTATTTCCCTCTCTATGCCTTGCTCTGTAACTCTCTTGCTCTCTCTGGCTATGTTGAGTCCTTTAAGAGTTTGGGGCAGTTCTGGTGGTGCAGGATCCCTTTAAGAGTCTGGCGCTGGCCCATCCCCAACGGCGAAAGGGGTCACTGGCCGCCCAAACCGCGGCTGCGCGGAGGCTGCAGCCACTTCTTGCCCCATTTGACTGCCAAACACGTGGGGAGACGCAGCCAATCAGACCACACGACACGGTGGGTGGGACTGAGGCGTCATCCGCCGCCATGTTTCCGTGACGTCGCCCGCCGGAGGTTTGTTTCCTCAAAAAGCAGCTAAAAGGAAAAGGAGAAGCGGCTTCAGTCGTCGATCTCAATGGAGGAAACTTGAAAATCTGAGCCGCGGCAGAATGAACAAAACGGCGGCTAACGCGCTTGTGGGGATGCGCATATGAGGAAAGTCCTCCCAGAATGCAGCGCGGTCTGTCCCACAGATAGGGTCCTTTCCCAGTTCCCGGCATTGTGGGAGCCAAAGGAGGCCATTGCCCCTCATTAACTTAGTCAAAATCAACTCATTCCCTCACAGCTCTCTCTATCTGCTTTTCATATTGCAGGCTGAAATAGGCTTTGTTGGCAAGAATTACACCATCCTGGGTGTGATCAGATAATCTGTCCCTTCGGAAACGATATTCTGTGCATCCAACAGTTTGAGCCATTGCCCTATTTATTTGTATTTTTCCCCCTTCTGATGTTGAATTTGTTAGTGGCTTTTTTTCTACTGAATTTGTTGGTCTGTTTCTCCTGTCTTCATAGCTAACCCTCTCGCCCTCTGTATCTCTCCTAGTGTCAGAGATAGCAGGAGGGAGAGACAGAGAGAGGAAGACAGAGAGAGAGACACAGCGAACAATCCCAGATTCTCCAATCTATCCACGGAACTGAAGTCTCTCATTCTTGGAACCTTGCTCGTGAATCTTTTCTGCACCCTCTTAATGCCTCCACATCCTTCCTAAAGTACAGGGTCCAGAACTGGACACAATACTAGTTGAGGATGAACCACTGTTTTATAAAGCTTCTTCATAACCTCCTTGTTTTTATATTCTAAGCCTCTATTTACAAAGCCTGGGATCCCACTTGCCTTTTAACCACTTTCTCAACTAGCCTTGCCACATTCAATTTGTGCACAGATATTCCCAGGGCTCTCTGTTCCTGCATCCACTTTCTTCTGTTCTTAGGTTCTCGTGACAGAGCGGGACAGGAGGACAGGGAGGTCTGGAAAAAAGGAGGGGGAGAGAGAGCAAACAAACAGGAAACACGAATGGGAACGCCGCCACCTGTAAGTGTCACTTCAAGTCTCACACCATCCGGACTTGGAACTATATCGGGGTCCTTCATTGTCACTGGGTCAAAATCCTGGAACTCTCTTCCTAACAACGCTGTGGGTGTACCTACCCCACATGGACTGCAGTGGTTCAAGAAGGTTCAAGGGCAATTCATGATGGGCAATAAATGCTGGCCTGGCCAGTAACGCACACATCCAACAAATGAGTAAAAAAAAAACAATTTGGCACCAAGTCACTTCAGTAGATATCAGACGAGACACAAGAACACAAGAAGTGGGAGCAGGAGTAGGCCAGTCAGCCTTTCGGGCCTGCCCTGCCATTCAATAAGATCATTGCTGAGCTGTCCCAGGATTCAACTCCTATTTTAGGTCTGCTCCGCATAAACCTCGACTCCCCGAGATTTCAAAAATGTATTTATGTCTTCCTTAAATACAATTAGTGACCTAGCCTACGCAACTCTGTGAGGTAGAGAATTCCAGAGTTCATCACCAAAAAGTTGGTCAAAGAGCTTGGATTTTGGGAGCGTCTTCAAATGGGAAAGAGCGTTAGTGAGACGGAGAGGTTTAGGAATGGAATTCCAGAGTTGGGGCCTTGGCAACTTGAAGGTAGTGCCTCCAATGGTGGAACGATTCAAATTGGAGATGCTCAAGAGGCCAGAATTAGAGTATCGCAGATATTGGAGGATTGTGGAGCTGGAGGAGATTGCAGAGATCGGGAGCGGTCATTTGTGGACGACAATTCCAAAATTCCACCACCCTTTGTGTGTAGAAGCGTTAATAAATTTCACCCTCGAAAGGCATTTCAACTACTGTTCGACTTATAGACTGTCCCCATCGTCCGAGACTCCCCTGACCAGTGAGAAGATTTTCTCTCCATCTACCCCATCAGTTTCCAGTATTGTCCTGTAAACTTTAATCAAATCACGCCTCAACCTTCGTAATTCCAGGGGTACAGAGTAAAACTCCGTCAACACTGTCCCATCGAATACTGCCAAGCCAAGTACAACCTGGAGTTATCTGCAGAGCAAATCTCTGTCTTATTTGTTCCATCAAACACTCCCAGGCAGGTACAGTGTGGGGTTAGATACAGAGTAAAGCTGACACTATATATGCCTCCCTTTCTCCTCCTCCATCCAGATGGAGAGAGTGACAGTGAGAAAGACAGGGATAGATATAGAGAGAGAATAACAGAGAGAGGGAAGGATAACAATGGGGAGAGAGTACCAGAGAGAAAGAGGAAGAGATTGGGATGGAGAGCGTCAGTCAGTGTTCCTGCAAAGCTGTGTGCAGCAGCCTGGAAGGTACCACGCATGTCCTGTTTCGTGAAAAATAACACACGTCTGCAAATATTCTTCAAATATTTAAAGGGGCAGCACACAAAAAGAAATAACTGGACATGCACAGCAACTAGATTTTCTGGGAGCATTGGAGCCAGCTGTGGTTCTGTGGGTAATAATCCTGCCTCTGAGTTATACGTTTGTGGGGGTCAGGTCAATACACAAAATCTAGGCTGATGCCACCCAACAGAAAATCAGAACAGACCAGCGAGACTCAGAAAAGGAAACTTGTGTTAAATTTGTGAGCTTCGCATTTTGGAATGTTCGAATGTTTGAGTAAATATTTAATATTTGGCGATGATAACAAACTTGGAGGAGATGCAATGAGTGAGGATGATACCAATCGACTGCAACAGGACATAGATAGGCTAGCAGAATGGGCAGACAAGTGGCAGATGGAATTTAATACAAGCAAACGTGAGGTGATGTATTTTGGCAGAAGTCATGGGGAAAGCTCATATAGACTTAATGGCACAGTTCTAGAGAGTGTGCAGGGACAGAGGGACCTGGAGATACATGTACATACATCTTTGAAGGTGGCAGGATATATTGAGAATGTAGTCAGTAAAGCCTATCGGATCATGGGCTTCATAAATACAGGTGTTGAGTACAAAAGCATGGAAGTTATGCTGAACATTTACAAAGATCTGGTTAGGCCACAACTAGAATATTGCATCCAGTTCTGGTCACCACATATAAGGAAGGATGTGAGGGTCCTTCAGGGAGATCAGTGGAGATGGTAATTGTAGAGAGGGGAGGGTTAAGCAAAGTGGACTGGAAACAGCTACCTGAAGGTAAATGAGTGTCAGAGCAGTGAGAGTTTGTGAGGGCTGAGAACAAATATTTTCCCACAAAGACAAACAGGGTGAGAGTCACAAATCTAGAGCACCTTGGATGTCAAGGATCAAACCAGGTGGGAAAAGGCACAAAAGGGAAGCTTATGTCAGAGACTGAGGGCTCAATACCACAGAATGCCAAGAAGAGTGAAGAAAGTGCAGAGGTGAAATTAAAAAGCAAATTAAGAACGCAAAGAGATAGTCGGAAAATAATATTACCAAGTAAAAGTAAGGAAAACACAAAGATGTTTTATAAATGTATGAAGAACAAGAGGATAACTACGCATAGAGTATTAGGGACCAAAAAGGGAATGTGTGTATGGAGGTTTGGGCATGGTTCTTAATGAACACATGTGTCTGTCTTCAAAAAAGAGGGGAACGTTGCAGACATTTTCGTTAAAGAGGAGTGTGAAATATTGGATGGGATAAACAGAGTGAAAGGGGAAATATGAAGGTGTTTGGTATCTTCGAAAGATGGATAGATGGTCAGGCCTGGACACATTGGAATCAGTTCAGAGAAGGTTCACTGGGCTGATTCCGGGGATGAAGGGGTCGTCTTATGAGGAATGGTTCAACAGGTTGGGCCGATACTCATTGGAGTTTAGAAGAATGAGAGGTGATCTTATTGAAACAGACAAGATTCTGAGGGGACTTGACAGGGCGGATGCTGGGAGGATGTTCCCCTTGTGGGGGAGTCTAGAACTAGGGGACACAGTTTAAAAATAATGGGTCTCCCATTTAAGACTGAGCTAAGGAGGATTTTGTTTCTCTTAGCGGGTGGTTAGACTTTGGAATTCTTAGCCCCTGAGAACAGTGGATGTTGGATCATTGAATATATTCAAGGTTGAGTTAGATAGATTTATGATCGACAATGGAGTCAAGGGTTATGGGGGGCAGGCAGAAAAGTGGAGTTAAGGCCACTATCAGATCAGCCATAATCTTATTGAATGGCAGAACTGGCTCGACGGGCTGAGCGGCCTACTCCTTCTCCTATTTCTAAAGGTCCTGGATATAAAATGGAGAGTTTTCTCTCCAATTTTTAAGCCATTTTTTTATAGCAGATACAGGGCCATGTATAATATAAGCAAAGACACGGTCTAGTGCTGAGCTAACTAGTGCATTGTTAACTGAGACTCGTGTAAAGTATATCGATGATACAGAATTCTAAATATACATTCAGGGGAACTTTTGTAGGCCAGTACGTAGCAAGGCCAACAAGAGATGGGTCAGTCTTACACTTAGTTTTGGAATGAAGCTGGGCCGTTGGAAGGTGATTTGGAAAATGTGGACTGGAAGAAGCTACTTGAAGGTAAATCTGTGTCAGAGCAGTGACAGGGAACCCAGTTTCACATTGTACCATTTAGACTAGATTGACTCTCCCAGTCTTCCTTCCAAAATCCATCACTTCACATTTCTCAGCATTGAAGTTAACCTGCCATGTGTCTGTCCAATTCACCAGACTGCCAATAGCTTCCTGAAGTCTGCTACTATTCTCTTCACTCTTTACTACATTTCCAAAGTTTTGTGTCATCTGCAAACTTTGAAGTTCTGCTCTGTAAACCCAAGTCAGTTCATTAATATACATCAAAAAGAGCAGTGGTCCCAATATAAACCTCTTGGTGACACCACTCTATACCGCCCTTTAGTCTGAAACAACTGTTCACCACTACTATCTGTCTCTTAGCCAATGCCATAACCCCTCTGTCACTGTCCCTTGAGTCACAGGAGCAACAATATTGTGAAATAGTCATAAAAGAGGGAGATGAGGCAGACATTGTGGTTAAGGAGGAGTGTGAAATATTGGATGGCATAAAGAGAGTAGAATGATACCTGGACTCCAAGGGTTAAGCTAAGAGGGAGAATCACAAACCAGAGGGAACAGTTTATAAATGAGATCTAGGACAGTCTGCTGTGAACTCACCGAATCACAGAATTCTCCAGCACAGCAAGAGGCCAGTCATCCATCGTGCCCGTGTGGGCTCAATGAAGTTCTCCCCGCTGTCCTGGCCAATATTTATAACACAACCAAAATCACTAAAACAAGGTTCTGCTCATTATCACATTACTGTTTGTGGGAGCTTGCTGTGTACAATTGGATGTACCGCTGTACATCTCTAGCCAGTCTGAGAAACAACCGTTCACAACTATTCTCTGCTTTCTGTGTCTTGGTCAATGTTAGATACAGAGTAAAGCTCCCTCTACACTGTCCCATCAAACACTCCCAGGACAGGTTTGTTGCTGGTTCAGTGGAGTGTTGACTGCTGATTGCAGCAACGAGCCTCAGCTTAGAGTGCTGGTGGCAGTTGGAGGTTGCAGAGGTGGAGAGAGGAGCTGCACTGAGCAAGGGAGAGCAGCTACAACTAAGCAGAGGTGAAGCTTCAACAACAATCACCACTAAAGAGAAGAAATATACTTTTTTTTGGAAACAAGGCTTTGTTTGGAGGTGGGTGCTGAACACCAGTAATCTACTTTGGACAGTTGGGGGAGGAACAAGTGGCTGGAACAACAAGGGGAGGGGCTGCCAATTCAACAGGAATCTGTGCTGCTGCATAAGCACACAGGGAAGCTCCCTCCCCACCCCAATTGCCAAGAGTGGGTCAGCTGAAGCTGCCCGGCTAAACAGACGGAAGGGGACAGATAGTGCCTGGACAACATCAGCTGACCCAGTTGAAGACGACACCCCAACCAGAAGACCGGAAGACCAAGTTCAAAGACTGTTTTAAGTATGCTGTGAGCACCACCTCCAGGAAGCAAGTCATCCCTTACAGCCTGCCTTTGCCTCTCCTCTATCCCCACAGCCTCTCCCCTAATCTGTTGTTTGTTTGCTTTGTTTTAATACATATTCAATATTTTCGGTGAATCGCTGATACTTGGTGTGCAGGCCCACAATTTGGGTTGGGTTTAGCTCTTAGACCCATGGCAAGCCCCTCATCACCGGTGGCGGGGCCCTCTACTACCTTTGCAGCTGCAACTTCTGTGGGTGCCCACGTGGCCCCGTCACCCTTTAAATTACGAACATCCAGCCATGGGGTGAAGAGCTATCCCCACGCCAACATGTCTATTGAGGCCTGCGAAAAGGCAATGGCCGAGGTTGTCGGCCCCGCGGCCATTGTTGCGGCCTCAAAGATGTATGGGAAGGCTGTTTTCTTTTTGAGGACCGAGTGGGCGGTGTCCCTGGCACTGAGTAAAGGGCTCATTGTGGGGGTGACCGTCCTGCCAGTGGACCCTCTGGGGGCCACTGCGCATCGGAAAATGTTGTCCAACGTCCCACCCTTCATTCCCAGTGAGCTCCTCCTCCCCCACCTGCACCATCTGGGGAAGATGAGGTCGGGGATTACCCCAGTCCGGCTTGTTCTTCGGGAACACAGCCTCCAATATGTCTACCCCTTCAGCCGCCAGTTATTTATGCAGCTGGCGCTGGAGGAGGACACGGAGAGCCAATTTAATGTGGAGTTCCAGGGGATGGCCTGCCGCGTCTTTTGGACCTTGGACGGGGCGCGGTGCCACGTCTGCTGTGGAACCTCCCGGCCGCCAGCTCCACCTCGGCGGCCCAGGGTGGTTCCACAGCACCTCCTCCCACTCCCCCCACACATCCAACAGACACCGCTCAGTCGTTTCCGGAGGCTGTGGTTTTCACAGCCTCCAGCGGGGAGGGGACTGCCCGTCCGAGTGGAAGGAAGACGCGGAGGCAAAAGAAGCATCAAGAGGCGCGGCTCCTGGACACATTGAAACAACACGAGCCTGAGCTCAGCCCAAAGCCCCTTCTCAAGGAATCCACCTGTCCCAGGGCTGGGTTCTGGCCCAGGGTGACTAAAAAGAAGGAGGGTGCGGAGGCGGAGGCCTCTGATGACATGGAGGTCTCTGAGCCTCTGCGCCCTCATGTGAAAAAGAGGAGAAGGCACCCCTCCACAGAGGTAACGAGGGGCCCTGAGGCGCAGGGCCCATCTGTTGGATGGAAGCTGCCTCCTGTTTCGGGTCCCCAGATTTCCCCTACCGCCACTACCAAGGCGGCAAAGTCCGGGCAGGAGGTCCCTATTCATCAGGATGGAGGGGAGGGGAAGGCCCCGGTACATGAGGCCCCTCCTGAAGGAGTAAGTGGGGCCGTGCTTGTGGTGGGGGAGCCTGAGGACGCCGCCCAATCTGCCACTGCTACTGGGTCGGGTGCCCTGAGTGAAAGGGAGGGCGACGCCCCAGAGGGTCAGCCCTCCCAGCCGGAGTCCACCACCAACCAGGAGACACCCAACCTGGTGAAAACTGAGAATGCTGCCCCATCTGCTGTGCCTGTGGCTGCTGGAGGAGCGGGAGATGGCCTCCTCTCTCCACATCCGGTCTGGGCTCCGGCTGGATTTCCGGAGTCGGGAACATCTGTCTCCCCTGGACTGCTCATTGGCCTGGGGATGGAGGTGGAGCTGGGTCCTGAAGTGCTGGCGCCCACAGGCTCCGGTTTCACATTTATACCCAGAGAGGACTTCTGCGGTGGGATCATGATGGAGGCAAGACAAGCTGGCGCGGCCGGGACGTCCGCCCCACAGTGTGTGGTGGATGTGTCGGCCACTGGCGGTAACGACCCGTAGGAGGATGGGGATTCGGTGTGGGGCAATGAGGATGACCTTGATTCCATCGCCAGTGAGGTGGTGGAGTCCCTCGTGCCTCCCACCGAATCTCCTCGCATCCCCACGGTGGAACTCCAGAATTTCCTCGCGGTTTGCAGGGGTTGCCGCAATAAAGTTCAGCTGGCCCTCGACCGTTGGTTGAATCTGGCGCTGATCATCCAGTCCGTCCGTGCCGCCCTGAAGAAAGTGGGCAAGCGCGCGGGCGTGTAACTGGTTGAGAGGCGCCGTTTTAATGTGTTCCTCAATGGGTTACTGGGGGAGTGGAGGGCCAGGTGCACTTCCACACCCTCCTCATTGTGAAGTGTAGGTGACGGGTTTGAAGTACCTTTAACATGAAGATATCCATAGCCAGCCTCAACATCAACGGCAGCAGGGGGTCTCACCGCAGATTTCACAATCTCTCAGTCCTCAGGGAAGGGAGATACGCCGTGAGCTTTCTGCAGGAAACCCACACCGTTCCGGGAGACGAAGCCACCTGGCTCCTGGAGTGGCAGGGTGGGGTCTACATGAGTGACCTCACCCCTACTTCTAGTGGGCTGGCTATCTTGTTGGCCCCGACTTTTCAGCCGGAGATCTTGGGGGTCAAGGAGCTAGTGCCGGGCCGCTTGCTCCACTTCGCCATTCGCCTGGGGAGTGTGCCACCCCACTTTGTGAATGTGTACATGCCCAGTCCCGGCGCGTTGCAAGCTTGCTTCTTTGCTTCTGAGCTCCATCGATAGCGGCGAGTGCATCATCCTCGAGGGGGATTTTAACTGCACCCTCGAGGTGGGGGATCGCTCCAGTCCTGATCCATCTTTCCCAGAGGACTGGTCAGTCGGTCGCCTTTCTCTCCCTCGATCAGGAGAAGGCATTCGACAGGGTGGATCACGAATACCTTTTCGGGACTCTGCGTGCTTTCGGACTCGGGCTGCATTTCGTGGCCCGGGTCCAACTTTTATACACCGCCACAGAGTGTCTTGTCAAAGTTAACGGGTCGTTGACGGGGGCACTTCGCTTTGGGAGAGGAGTGCGTCAGGGATGCCCCATGTCCGGCCAATTGTATACCAACTGCGTGGAGCCCTTCCTGTGACTGCTTCACAGGAGGTTGACGGGATTGGCTCTGCGCGAGCCGGTCATGCGGGTCGTCCTCTCGGCTTCCGACGACGATGTGCGACTCGCGGTCACAGATCCCGTTGACTTGTGGAGGATGCGCGACTGCCAGCAGACCTTTTCTGCCGCGTCCTCCACGAGGATCAATTGGGAGAAATGTTCCGGTCTCCTGGTGGGTCAGTGGCGGGTGGACTCCCTGCCGGAGGAGATTACACCTTTTGCATGGAGCACCACGCACCTTCTCTATCTGGGAGTCCACCTTCGCGCCGCTGAGGTAACCTGGCCGGCAAATTGGCAGGAGTTGGAGGCGAAAGTCACCGCTCAGCTGGGGCGCTGGACAGGACTGCTCCGAGTGCTTTCCTACAGGGGTCGAGCGCTGGTCATAAACCAACTGGTGGCCTCCATGCTGTGGTACCGGTTGGTCACTTTGGCCCCGCCCCCTGCATTTGCCAACAACATCCAGAAGAAACCCGTCGATTTCTTTTGGGGCAAGAGGAAACACAGGGTCTCTGCTGCGGTCCTGAGTCTCCCGATTGAGGAGTGTGGCCAGTCGCTGGTGTGTGTCCGCACCCAGGCTGCGACTCTCCGCCTTCGGACCCTGCTGAGATACCTGTACGTCGAGCATCCTCCGAGATGGTGTGCGCTGGCGACGTATTTGCTCCGCTAGTGTCACTGCCTTCAAGACATGTATACCGTTTTGGATACTGTTGAGGGAGAATGCTCACCAGTGGAAGGCAGCAGCAGCCAGTTTCATGGCACCGTTGCTGGCTCTGCTGTTCGGAAGGGCGGGAAAAACAGTGGAAGGGCTATAGTCATCGGGGATTCGATTGTAAGGGGAGTAGATAGGCGGTTCTGTGGTCGAAAACGAGACTCCCGAATGGTATGTTGCCTCCCAGGTGCATGGGTCAGGGATGTCTCAGATCGGCTGCAGAACATTCTGAAGGGGGAGGGTGAACAGCCAGTTGTCGTTGTGCACATAGGCACCAATGATATAGGTAAAAAACGGGATGAGGTCCTACAAGCAGAATTTTGGGAGTTAGGAGCCAAGTTAAAAAGTAAGACCTCCGAGGTACTAATCTCAGGATTGCTACCAGTGCCACGTGATAATCAAAGTAGAAATGAAAGAATAGTCAGGATGAATGCGTGGCTTGAGAGATGGTGCAGGAGGGAGGGGTTCAGATTTTGGGACATTGGGACCGGTACTGGGGGAGGTGGGACTAATACAAATTGGACAGTCTACACCTGGGCAGGACTGCAACCAATGTCCTTTGGGGTGCTTTTGCTTACGCTGTTGGGAAGGGTTTAAACTAATGTGGCAGGGGGATGGGAACCAAATGAGGTCAGTGGACAGTAAGGAGGTAGTAACTAAAGCCTGTAAGGAACTAGATAATGACGTCAGCATGACTAAGGGAAAGAGTAGACAGGGAGCAGATGATGAACACAAAGGGACTGGTGGTCTGATGTGCATTTGTTTTAATGCAAGAAGTGCAGTAGGTAAGGCAGATGAACTCAGGGCCTGGATTAGTACCTGGGAGTATGATGTTATTGCTATTACTGAGACTTGCATGAGGGAAGGGCATGATTGGCAACTGAATATCCCAGGATATCGATGCTTCCGGCGGGATAGAGAGGGAGGTAAAAGGGCTGGAGGAGTTGCAGTACTGGGCAAAGAGGATATCACAGCTGTGCTGAAGGAGGGCACGATGGAGGACTCGAGCAGTGAGGCAATATGGGCAGAACTCAGAAACAGGAAGGTTGCGGTAACAATGTTGGGGCTGTACTACAGGCCTCCCAACAGCGAGCGTGAGATAGAGGTACAAATATGTAAACAGATTATGGAAAGATGGAGGAGCAACAGGGTGCTGGTGATCGGAGATTTTAATTTTCCCAACATTGACTGGGATTCACTTAGTGTTAGAGGTCGAGATGGAGCCGAATTTGTAAGGAGCATCCAGGAGGGTTTTCAAGAGCAGCATGTAAATAGTCCAACTCGGGAAGGGGCCATACTGGACCTGGTGTTGGGGAATCAGCCGGGCCAGGTGGTTGAAGTTTCAGTCGGGGACTACTTTGGGAATAGTGATCACAATTCCGTAAGTTTTAGAATACTCATGGACAAAGACGAGAGTGGTCTTAAAGGAAGAGTGCTAAATTGGGGGAAGGCCAACTATACCAAAATTCGGCAGGAGCTGGAGAGTGTAGCTTGGGAGCAGCTGTTTGAAGGTAAATCCACATTTGATATGCGGGAGGCTTTTAAAGAGAGGTTGATTAGCGTGCAGGAGAGACATGTTCCAGTGAAGGTGAGGGATGGAGGTGGCAAGATTGGCGAACCATGGATGACAGGTGAAGTTGTGAGACTAGCTCAGAGGAAAAAGGAAGTATACATGGGGTCGAGGAGGCTGAAGAAATACGAAGCTTTGTAAGAATATCGGGAATGTAGGACCAATCTGAAACAAGGAATTGAGAGGGCTAGAAGGGGTCATGAAATATCTTTAGCAAACAGAGTTAAGGAAAATTCCAAAGCCTTTTGTTCATGTGTAAGGAGCACGAGGGTAACTAGAGAAAGGATTGGCCCACCAAGGACAAAGGAGGGAAGTTATGCGTGGAGTCAGAGAAAATGGGTGAGATTCTAAACGAGTACTTTGCATCGGTATTCACCGAGGAGAGGGACATGACTGATGTTGAGGTTAGGGACAGATGTTTGATTACACTGGGTCATGTCGGCATGGGGAGGGAGGAAGTATTGGGTATTCTAAAAGGCATTAAGGTGGACAAGTCCCCAGGTCTGGATGGGATCTATCCCAGGTTACTGAGGGAAGCGAGAGAGGAAATAGCTGGGGCCTTAACAGATATCTTTGAAGCATCCTTAAACACGGGTGAGGTCTCGGAGGACTGGAGAATTGCTAATGTTGTCCCCTTGTTTAAGAAGGGTAGCAGGGAAAATCCTGGTAATTATAGACAGGTGAGCCTGACGTCAGTGGTAGGGAAGCTGCTGGAGAAGATACTGAGGGATAGGATCTATTCCCATTTGGAAGAAAATGGGCTTATCAGTGATAGGCAACATGGTTTTGTGCAGGGAAGGTCATGTCTTAGCAACTTAGTAGAATTCTTTGAGGAGGTGACAGGGTTAATTGATGAGGGAAGGGCTGTGGATGTCATATACATGGACTTCAGTAAGACGTTTGATAAGGTTCCCCATGGTATGCTGATGAAGAAGGTGAAGTCTCATGGGGTCCAGGGTGTACTAGCTAGATGGATAAAGAACTGGCTGGGCAACAGGAGACAGACAGTAGCAGTGGACGGGAGTTTCTCAAAATGGAGACGTGTGACCAGTGGTGTTCTGCAGGGATCCGTGCTGGACCACTGTTGTTTGTGATATGCATGGATGATTTGGAGGGGGGTATGGCTGGCCTGATTGGCAAGTTTGCAGACGACACTAAGGTTGGTGGAGTAGCAGATAGTGAAGGTGTGAGAATAAGAAATACTGAAATGTTGTTTCTATAGCTTGTGGAAAGTTACCAAGAAGTCATTTGTGCACAACATAATGAAATCACTGAAAAAGAGAACTGATAAGGGTCTGTAAGTGGAGACCTTAAGACAGTACATCACTGACAAAGAATTGATAAGGGTATGTAAGTGGAGACCTTGGGATAGTACATCACTTAAAACTTGTGCTTAGGCAGATAAAAGAGAAACAGCAAGAGTTAGAACAAAGGATGTAGTGAATAAGAAACTGCCCCACTAAGATAAAGGCTGACAGCTGCAAATTAAAACACATAATGGAGAGCCAAATAAGGTAAAACAAAAACAAGAGTTAGGGGCTTGAAAGTTAGAGTAGGGGGAGAAGTAAACAGAGGAGGAGACTGCAGCAACCATAGGATAGGTTAGTGTCATAATACGTTATAACCAATAATGTAAAATAAAGGCGTGGACAAATGGATTTGTATTGTATAAACATGAACTGAATATGTTGATCGGTGTGCCTGCTTGTAGGACACCCGATCTTGCAAGACCGTTAAATAAACTTTCTTCTTCAGAGTTTGACTTGGTGTAAATTATTATCAAGTGGGCTACGTTTCTCACAATTGGGGGCTCGTCTGGGATCTCTTCATCATTGCCGGGACCGCGGCCGACGACAGACAAGAAGACGCGTCCCGTTAATTTAAAAACGGTCTCGTTTCTCTCGTTGGTAGCGGACCCGAGTAATTGACTGAAAACGATCCTGGGGAAGTCACTCTGAAGGAGTATTTAGTGCGGCAGGTACACACGTGAAGTCAGGCAACTCCGTGCACGGACCAAGGTAAGAAAAACGACTTTTAAGTATTATCTTGGTGACTTATGGTTAACTGTAGGATAAGACCTTTTAAGTACCAAAAGTCCTTGAGGAGTGAATTTTACAGTCCTGCAGTATAAGACCCTTCAGCTGGGAGGTGAGTACTGTATGGTATAAGACCCTTCAGTTAGGAGGTGAATACCGTAAGGTATAAGACCCTTCAGCTAGGAGGTGAATACCGCAGGGTACAAGACCCTTCAGTTAGGAGGTGAATACTGTGGGGCAGTATAAGACCCTTCAGCTAGGAGGTGAATACCGTAAGGTATAAGACCCTTCAGTTCGGAGGTGAATACTGGTTAACTGTGGGATAAGACCTTCTAAGTACTAAAAGTCCTTGAGGAGTGAATTTTACAGTCCTGCAGTATAAGACCCTTCAGCTAGTAGGTGAGTACTGTATGGTATAAGACCCTTCAGTTAGGAGGTGAATACCGTAAGTATAAGACCCTTCAGCTCGGAGGTGAATACCGTGGGGTACAAGACCCTTCAGTTAGGAGGTGAATACTGTGGGGCAGTATAAGACCCTTCAGCTAGGAGGTGAGTACTGTATGGTATAAGACCCTTCAGTTAGGAGGTGAATACCGTAAGGTATAAGACCCTTCAGCTAGGAGGTGAATACCGTAGGGTACAAGACCCTTCACTTAGGAGGTGAATACTGTGGGGCAGTACAAGACCCTTCAGCTAGGAGGCGAATACCGTAAGGTATAAGACCCTTCAGTTAGGAGGTGAATACTGGTTAACTGTAGGATAAGACCTTCTCAGTACTGCAGTATAAGACCCTTCAGCTGGGAGGTGAGTACCGTAGGGTACAAGACCCTTCAGTTAGGAGGTGAATTCTGTGGGGCAGTATAATACCCTTCAGCGAGGTGGTGAATACCGTAGAGTACAAGACCCTTCAGTTAGGAGGTGAATACTGTGGGGCAGTATAAGACCCTTCAGCTAGGAGGTGAGTACTGTATGGTATAAGACCCTTCAGTTAGAAGGTGAATACCGTAAGGTATAAGACCCTTCAGCTAGGAGGTGAATACCGTAGGGTACAAGACCCTTCAGTTAGGAGGTGAATACTGTCAGGTATAAGACCCTTCAGTTAGGAGGTGAATACCGTAAGGTATAAGACCCTTCAGCTAGGAGGTGAATACCGTAGCGTACAAGACCCTTCAGTTAACCATGGGAAATAAATCGTCTAAAAAGGAAGACGATGGGAGATAAGGAAAGTCTGCCGGCAACATCCCTCCAGAAAGTCCATTGGGACGGATGTTGGAGTATTGGGATTTAGAGTCAAAAACCAAGGAGAAAAAGACCCAAATATGATCTAAGGACAGCAAGAAGGACCACCCCTAAACCCGACGATAACGACGACGATAGGAGACAGAGAGTCTCCTAAGACAATGATGCCCTTGAGAAAGGTACCAATAGGAAATAATGAAATTGGATTTGTTAGTGCACCATTAACGTTAGGAGAGGTAAGAGTGTTTAAAAAGGAAATGAAAGTCCTCGTAGAAGGACCCCTGAAAATTTGGGAAAGAGAAAACCCTCCCGGGGTAGGGGGAAACGAACCAGCTGAACAGAAATACCCTAATCAAGACCCGCAGTGGCAGAACAATAATATCGGCCATAGGGGCCAGATGAAAGACCTTAGAAATCTGATAGTAAAAGGCATTGTTGTAAACAAGTAGTTGAAGCCCCTGCAAAACTTATGCCTTACAGAGTTACCGCAGGCCCCTCTTATGGCACAAGAAGGCGACATATTGAGTGCGACCCCTCTGGGTGTTGAAGGCTGTTTCTAGACAAATAGAGACCATTAAGGCACCTAGTTGGGATCAAGGGATTGATTTTTAAAATGTTTTGAAGAATCAAAAAGGGGGGACTGTGAGAACAGAATTTAGATTTAGAATTTTTAAGAACAGAATTACATGGGAACATTTAAGATGAAACAATTAATCAGTCATGTATTGCTAACAGCTAGCTGACTTCATAACTTCAGGGCTGCAGAGGCAACTTAGCCTTGCAGCTGGTACAGCGAGAGAGAGAGAGAGCGA